>NC_054748.1:14075688-14385132 GCF_018143015.1 Lytechinus variegatus | reverse complement strand
TCAATTCTTGTATATTCATGTCAATCGTGTTTGTTTCTTGGCATGGGTCTTTGAAAACGAAATTTCCCTTCTTTCTCTTTTTTAAATGTGTTCTGTTTGCTTCAAACGCTATCAGAGGTAATTCAGGATTGCTGTACTGTATGATTTTTTCCGAGAAGGGGACTAGTGGGTAATTTGATTTACACTTCCAGGAGCAAAGACCAGTGAAAAAATTGTTCTTTCAACTCTTGCAACAGAACAGGGTTTACACCAAGGCAGTTGTATAGACCTCCTTAAAAAAAATCAGTAACAAGTGTAATGGAGAAAAGGAAAGACAGAGAGTGAAATATGATGTTGACTTCTGAATATTATGCAAAATCTACTAATCTTGATATTCATTATAAAAAGAATCGAAAGTCTTGCTCGATGTGCCCTAACTCACTCTAAGAATTCGAATGTTAAATCAACATTTGAAAGGTTGGAGGAGTGACAACAAAATGTTACATCGAACCTTGTATAAAGCTGAATCCAACATTTTAAGTGTTGGGTAGAATCATTTAAAGTGGTAAATGCAACATTTAGAAAATGTTGTCACTCCTCCAACCTTTGCAAAATGTTACGTTGACGTTTCTTTTTTGAGACTGCTTGGACCCTCTCAAAATTTGGGGCTCGTTTTGCCACTACCAGGGAGGTGTCCTGGTAGTAAAGTACTGAACAGGGTTTTATTTCTAGAGTGGTACTCCGAGTTCGTCAAATAAGAGAGTTGACAGAGAAGAAGTGAGAAGCGCCAGAATTCAAGCGATATTCTCAATTTCCAAATACAATGCGAAACATTTAGCTTGACCATCTATCTTCTCTGACGGGGTGTTTTATAAAAAACGACGTCCCTTCTTTAATTGTTATTCTAAATCATGTCGTTAAGTATATTAATAGTTTATGATCTTGTTTATCGTGTTTGTGAGCAGTGGAGTACACATGGAAGGAGGGGGGGGGGGCTTTGAAACGCATGCACCCCCTGTTGCACCCACAAATGTAATAACGCCCACAAATGTAATAACGCCCACAAATGTAATAACACTTTACCCACAAATGTAATAATTTTTGATCGCCCACAAATGTAATAATGACTTTACCCACAAATGTAATAAATTTGAAGGGATTTTTGGCGAATCCGTTCTAAACTAAAATCCTATAGTAATGCGTTCATATAGCACAAAAGTGCAAAGTCTTTTTTTCAGACCGGGTTAATAAAACATCAAAGTACAAGTCCAAAGTCTTTTTTCCAGACCCGGTTGTTTCAAAAATTATAATATAAATCCAAAGTCTTTTTTCCAGACCCGGTTGTTTAAAAAGATATAATAAAAGTCCAAAGTCTTTTTTTCCAGACCCGGTTGTTTCAAAAATTATAATATAAATCCAAAGTCTTTTTTCCAGACCCGGTTGTTTCAAGAATTTTAATAAGTCCAAAGTCTTTTTCCAGACCCAGTTATTTCAAAATTTATAATATAAGTCCAAACTAAGATACGATAATGATATTCCTGTGGAAAAAATGGGAATCGAGCTTAGTCTTTTCTCCAGACCCAGTTAATTAAAACTGGTGGAATTAATGTCTTTGTTGTTGTTTCAACTTATACGGTGTATATTGTGAATGTATGCACTAAGAGTAAATTGAGAATCAAGCGTAGTCTTTTCTCCAGACCCGGTTACCTGTTATTTAAACATTATGAATAACAGTTTAAAAACAGTATAAAGACCCCATAATCTTATTAATTCTTGATATAGCGTAGTCTTTCAGCCCGACCATTTAAAAAAAAAAAACGCTAATAGTAAGAATTAAAAAAAATCAAAGTCTAAGACCAAACAAACCTTCAACCTAAGAACCTGTTTTAAAAGAGGTTTAGAGTGTTGTCTTTATTCCAGACCTAAAACAGTTACGAAAAAAATCTTCTAACATAAGACCTTATATTCTTATTCTCGTGGAATAACACGAGTTTTAAAACGTACTCTGTCCTCCAGACCCGGCTATTAAAAAAAAGTAACTGAAAAACTTCAAATCTAAGACCAAATTTCCAAAGTTTCACCCAGTAAAAATATGTCTTTTTTTAGATAATACTACTACCCCTACTAACGCGTGGGTAAAGCAGACATCCTTTCTCCAGACTTGGTTACTATTTGAAAAATAAAATAATTTTTACAAATATTCTAAAACGAATACCCAATAATCTAATTACTGTGGAACAACATGAAGACCGATTGTCGAAGATCGACTTTCCTCCAGACACAATTATTTCAGGAATAAAAAATCAATAAAACTCAACCCCAACAACGAATCTAAGAACCAACAATCCTCCAAATTAAGACCATGCATGTAGAAAAGCACATGTTTAGAGCGTTGTCTTTATTCCAGACCCGGTGATTTAAAAATGATTTAAACAATCCTAAAAACAAAAGACTCATATTCTTATTCTTGTGGAATAACACGAGTATTATGCTTAGTCTTTCGTCTGGACCCGGTTATTTAAAAGATAAAGAAATATTGAAAAAAAAATGACAGCTGAGACCAATCTTCAAAATTAAACCCACTTAAAATGCTTGGGCTTAGAGTGTTGTCTTTACCCCTCACCGACGTATATTATAACTTTTGAAACGACCGGGTCTGAAAAAAAGACTTTGGACTTGCATTATAATTTTTGAATTAACCGGGTCTGGAAAAAAAGACTTTGGACGTATATTATAATTTTGAAACAACCGGGTCTGGTAAAAATACTTTGGACGTATATTATAATTTTGAAAAACCGGGTCTGGAAAAAGACTTGGACTTGTACTGTAATATTTCATTAACCGGGTCTGGAAAAAAGACTTTGAACTTTTGTGCTCTTTGAACGCATTACTATAGGATATTAGTTTAGAACGAATTCGCCAAAAATCACTTCAAATTTATTACATTTGTGGGTAAAGTCATTATTACATTTGTGGGTAAAGTGCATTATTACATTTGTGGGTAAAGTGTTATTACATTTGTGGGCGTTATTACATTTGTGGGTAAAGTGTTATTACATTTGTGGGCGATCAAAAATTATTACATTTGTGGGTAAAGTGTTATTACATTTGTGGGCGTTATTACATTTGTGGGTAAAGTGTTATTACATTTGTGGGCGTTATTACATTTGTGGGCGATTATTACATTTGTGGGTGTAACACCCCCCCCCCCAACAAAAAAAAGAAAGAAAGAAAATCACGACCAAGAAAAAAAAGAAAAGGAAAGAGAGATGAATGAACCACATTTGTTGTGTGCCTCTATACTAGGAATTTATTTGATATTCATCATGCATGTCAAAATCAACTTAATATTACAAAACATTTTATTTCTATTAAGCAACATTTCAGAGATACACCATAAAGCGTCTGTTGTCGTTACATCCATGTTTTTTTCGATATTCACTTTTTAATAAACAAAAAGTATTCATATAGAAATCACTTTAACATAAGTAAATAAAATCACATTAAATAAAACATGAACTAAAGCATTACATTGCGGACAATATTTGTCGTCAGCGATACCCTATTTAAAAATATCAAATGAAATATGATATTATTTTTTTAATGTTGTATGAAAGTCTATAACGAAATTTGATTTTGTAATAAAAATTGTCAAAATATTTGATCGCTTACAACTTGTTATAGATGATGCCCGATACTCCAAATCTGATCCGTATTTTTTTTTTTGGGGGGGGCATTACGCCATTGATTATAAGTATTAATTGGATGGAATTAATTCCCACATCCACCTTTTGTTTTACTTTTCGATTATTTCTTATAGTGTATGTCTGTATAATTGAAATGATATTTTCACTTTGATACTCTTTGCACAGATCACCTTTGTAACAACGGCAGAAATGCAAGACATAAGTACCAAAGATTATAAAAGATATAGCGAATCTGCATAAGAAACAAATGCATATAAAAAAGCTACATAAATGATATATGGACATATATTTAGTAACATAAAAAAATGAATAAGAGGAAGGTGAGTACACATGAACATTTAACATGTTGAAGGCAGAGCGGAGGTGATATCTTTTCGTAGTTCTTGTGCACCCCACGCAAGAAGGCACCAGGTAGAATTTTTTTCATGTAAAATCGCAAAATTTATCATGTATAACACATTTAACTTTCATGTCCTCCATATCATAACCGGTTTAGGGCATACAATTTTATATAATGTATAGTGCGTGTAAAAAAATTATACCTCGGAATAATCCCATGAAATAATATATTTGCGATATCATAAAGCTTGTTCCACAATTATGTACTGGTACAGGTCTCTTTCGGCGAATGGCGATATAACTTTCGAAAATCTTTCCCCGTGAGTGAGCAATATTTTTTAAATGATTTCAGCAAAAGTTGCAAAGGTATAACATTAGACGTTAGTCATAAAGAGTACATGGATTGTTGGTTAGAAAATTTCTTTATAGATACCGTTTTAATTTGTTTCCTTGCCCAAACACTCTCTCGACCGTCAATGCAGGGGTTATGTTTGCCTCATGGAGCAGGGTGCTGGGAATGTTTTTTTCTTCTTTTTTTGGCTGGGGGCTGAACTAAATTCGACAAGCAAAAGAAAAAAAAAGTTCAATTCAAAGACCGTTTTGATCCCAAGAAATTAGACAAGCATAAAAGGGGGTAACACAAAATGTTAGTCATTTTACTTGACATCTTCCCACTGTGACACACCTACCAGAATTCCACGGTGTGCAGCATATGAAAAATGATACACACAGCGCCCCCCCCCCCCCGGGAAAATCTTGGGCGTGCTTCAGCACTCCCGCTTTCCAGGGCCATGCGATGGAGGCTCCAAAAATTGCGACTTTTTAATACAGTGGCACAATTCGGAAAAGGGGTCGTTTTAAGAAAATATATGTGGCTGATAATTATATCGGAGATACATTTTTGCCTGAAGCAGCACCGAAATAGCCCGGGCTTGACCCGGGACATTGGTGCCCACGCCATTCATAAAAAAAATTGTCCGACTTAGCCCAGGCGTGATCCGAAACAGCGAGTAACTAAAAGCTGCAATACCCACCTTTCGCAAAATATCGAGGACGGTAACACAAGGGACATGTCACACACGATTTTTACGATTAATTGTACACTATAGTAAACACCAAGAAGGTATGGGGCAAAATTGTGTTGTATTTTTTTTTATTCCCATTACTTTTTCAAGGGTTGTTTTTTTTTACTACATGCACTCTATAATTTTTTTATTTATAAATCACTTATACACGACCTTTTTATTAATACGCACTGTATAAATTATTTCATTTATTCATCACTTATCATGCTTATACACGAACTTTCATGATTATTGCCATGAAATACATTAACTGGCCAACAAGGTTAATATATATATATATATGTATATATTTGTTGACGGTCCGAGCGGTGATGAGAAAATTGGTTTCTTATTTCAGCCATAATTTGTCCAAAAATGGTTTGCAACGCAGATGTCTCAAGTTCAAGTTCGTTTATTTTTTTTCATTGAAAACCAAGAACAATACATTCATTCATCATGAAAGGGTTAATAAAAACTGCGAGGATAAACTCATGAACAAGGAATTAAGAATATCAGATACATGGGACAGAGGTGGCCTATCTAAACGTAAGGCTTGTTTAAGCACAGCTCACCTTTGTCATAACAGCAAAAATACAAAAGATAAGAGTATCCAAGATATAAAAATATGTAAAAAGTCTGCATAAAAACGATAACAAAGAGCTACGTAAAAGAATAACATACATATATTTAGTAGTTTTTTGTCAGTACTTATGCCCCCGACGCGAGAGGGTCTCGATCGAATTAAATTTTCATACAAAATCGAAAAGTTTATTATGTAAACCACATTTTCATTTCATGTCCTCCAAGTCATAACTGTTATAGGGCATACAATTTCATAAGATTTACAGTGCGTATAACATAATAGGCTTTGAAACAATCCTATAAATATACTGAAGCTTTTTTCTTTTTACATTTATGTGTCTTTAAGCGAATAAAATGACTTTCGAAATATGTTTCTGCTTGAATGAGCACTACCTACTTTTAAGATTTCGTGAAAAGTGATATTCATTTTTAGTAAAAAAGTATTCATAAAGATTTTGACATTGAATGTAAACATAGCAAAAAATAAAAGTAAAGAAATCACATTCAACAAGGAGAAAGTGGTTAAATTCTTTGAGAAAGAAAGTCTCACAATTCACGAGACTTTGCAGGGACTTGAATTCAGCCACGAGAGGACTTGGATGAATCTTGCTCATTAACAAAAGGGACTTGCAGACTGACTGATAATACAAGCAGCACCGCCTGAGAAAATCTTACATGTATATTGGACGTGCTTCAGCACACCCAGCACCCCCGCTTCGCAGGGCCATGCAATGGAGGCTCCGAAAATCGGAAAAGGAGTGGTTTTTGAAAAATAAATGTGGCTGTTCTATATCATTAGAAATGCATTTTTGCCCCAAGCAGCACCGAAATAGCCCGGGCCTGACGTGGGATATTAGTGCCCACGCCATTCCTAAACTAATAATTATACGAGTTAGCCCAGACCTGATCCGAACCAGCGAGTCACTGAAAGCGGTAATATCCACGCTGTCTGACCCCTGAGCTGCAGATAGAATATAAAGTTTTTGCTTCACTGATTTGGCCCAATCTTTATTAAATCATGAAAAACATAAAGCAATAGGCCTTGCATATTTGGGTGTAATCTTGCACCCTAAATGGCAAAAGATGCAAAGATGCACCTTATTATCATGATATGCACCTAGAAATTCTCGTTTCCACCCCTAAAAGATACAAATTTGAACTTGTTTAAGGTGCGTCATACTTAACATTAAGAAAGGTTCAAACTTGAACCATTTTTCATTTATGTTTCCTATAGGATGCTTAATATAACTGGCTTACATGACATGGCAGTAGTAAAAGGTGAATAGCTTCTTTGTTACTTTCAATTGGTACGAATGATTTTCTTAATTCAGTTACGGATATTGAATACTACGCTCCATTACATTGTTAATCAGCAGTCGGGACTGAGTCAACAAATACATTGGTAAACCTCTATTTACGAGTATGCTGAAATGCTTTTGACAGTAGCGAACGAAACAAATTAGTACCTTGACTACGTCGACATTCTGGAGCTCTTGTACAACCAGTCTGTGCACTGGGGCCAGGGTATCCTCCTAAAGTATAGCCAATGTACCCGGTAGTCCTTGGGTTATCTCCCCTCTCGATCCTCACACAGATATACTTCATGTCTACGCATTTGGCCATTGGGTCGGAAAAGGAGAAGTCCAGATTGGTAAACTCGATTCTTTCTCTTCTCTTCAAGGACTGGTCTTTTTGTTTCAGATCTAGAATGTCCTCTTCGAATCCAATCCTTTGTGATAAGCAATAACACGTTTGCAAATTTGGGTCCAGCAACGGTTACAATTTAAGCAAGATTTAACGCATTCTTTTATCTGAGCACTGTTATTCATATACAGGTTTAGACAGAAAAAATGATCGAGGTTCACTTTTCGTTCGGTGTAAAATTGTCAATAGGATTTTTTTTTATAGGAGCGCCTTGAGCACCTAACAAGGTGGAAATGTGCGCAATATAAATATCCTTTATTATTATTATGTTATTACAAAATGGGACATACTACATAACAATATACAGTGTGTTACTATTCGTTTACATTATCTTTAAGTAAGCCATGCAGAATTGTTAAAGAATTAAAATAATATTCATTGAAGTACAAGTAGATATTTCCTGAAGAAAAGAAAATATGAAATAGGGGGTCTGCTTCAAAAGCAACACATGGAAAATTCGGACGCCTCAAGGGACTGTTTATTTTTCATCTTGAACACCTACTTCAAGGGCGTATCAGGCCAGATACACTTGAAATGAATCCAGGTGATTGGGTGATTAGCTACGTTTTTCATTTATTGATTATGCTAATATACAGTCACACAAACTCGTACGAAAGATGCGTTCGTACGAATCTGACGGTTCTTAGAAATTCTTGGGTTCGTAGTAGAGATTTGTTCAAGCGCCCTTTAGGTGGCAAGAGCAATTGAAGGCCATCTCGGGAAACGGAATGATTTCCGTTCTTTCACTGGCCCTAAAATTGTAACATTTTCGTAAAAATGCCTTCAACTATTCTTTCACCAGACTTAAGGCCATCTTACAATTTTTGTTGTCAAGTCATTCGTGATAGGATTTCTTTCGGTTCATGTTTACTTTGTTTCTGAAAAAAAAGACACTACCGTGCCCTAATGAAAATCCACTTACCGTTCAAAGTAATTTTAACATGGCAGCAGTTCCAAGAAGACTACGTGTTTCTTGCAGTCCCCTTCAGGGGCTTTTACAATGGTTGGAGGGATCCTTTACTCACATTATATGTTGCACACAATTGCAACGGTTGTTGGCATTTGCACCGCCAATAATGATAGGGGCATTAAAGACCCAAGAGTTGCTCGTAAGATGGCGCTGTTCGAATTTCCGTTCTTAAGGCGTTATTACGGACGTCGTAAGAGCATTACATGAACAGCCTTATCCGTTCTTACGACCAATGTAAAGAATTAATGTCCTCTAGGATTCTTTTAGTCGATTTGACAGTGTCAAAGGCTCAATACACCAACCTAGAAATGTTCTTTCCGATGAAGTTTTTTTCTTGATTCGTGTTCCTATGGGGTCCTAGAACAAATTCAGCTTGGTTGCCAAAAGTTGCCGTTTGGGCAATTTTGCTAATTAGCATAAATCCAAAATGGCCGCCAGATGCCATCTTGAAAACCTAACTTTTGAACCCCTGTCCACAAAATGATGAGTAATGACTCGTTTTAGGGGTTTAGAGATGTGTAGAACCGATTTCTGTAATCATTTTTGCAATATAAGGTCATCTTCAGGTCAAATCCAAGATGGCCACCATATGCCATCTTGAAAATTGACTTTTGTACCACTTGCTCCAGAATGACGAGTAATACCTCTATTTAGGGGTTTTGGGGTGTGCAGAATCCATTTCTGCTGTCTATTTTGCAATATAATCTCATCTTCAGGTCAAATCCAAGATGGCCGCCATATGACGCCATCTTGAAATATCAATTGTTGAACACTTTGCCCCAGAATTATGAATAATAACTTTATTCATGAGTCATTTGTTATGTTGATTCAATTCATGCAGTTATTTTGCACAAAGGATAATCTTCAGATCAAATCCAAGATGGCCGCCAACCGCCATCTTGAAAAATTACTGTCCGAGGCTTATACGTGTTAGAACTAATGTAAAGGGATTTCAGTAAGAATACTTATTTCTTTTATCAATTCTCAAGTTCAAAGTCAAGGTGAAGTTACATCTTAGATGTCAGATTTCAACATTAATTGCTCAACTTAGAATGAATCCTCTTCAGGTTTGGGCCATGATCCATTCCGAGTGTATTTTTATTTTTTAAGGTCCATCCATACCTTTATACTGAAGAGGCTTTTAGGGTCTTATTTGAATTTGAAAGTGTTTTATCAATATTTTTTTCTAAATCAATGTGTCCAATGATTGGTAGGCATCAGTTCGCCTTAAAAGACGATGGTGTAGCGCTCGGCCTTACATTTTCGAGAGTGACTATAGAGCTTGAGTTGGGCAGACTCTACAGCGCGTCCCAAAAAAAATATACACTTTTGAAATGGCCGCCAAATAAAAAATCTAGCACTTTGGGTAAAAAGACTCACATATATGGAAAGCCAATGAAGTCAACTTTCAAATGACACCAAAAAGTTGGAAAACTATTCATGCTTGAGCGAGCACTGCCCACTGAAACAAAGGGTATGAAAATTAGGGTGGGCTGGAATTAGCCTTCCAATTTTTGTCAGTTGTTCAATGTTGAGAGGCAAATCCTTTCGAACTTGCAAAGTTAAGGGTGTTGTGATAAATTAATGATCAACCGTGACCAGTTTTGGATGCTTAAGCAAATTTCATAAGTTATCGAATTGAACTTTAATGCATGAATGAACACAAATTACACTTTTGGGGCAGCATTTCAACTTTATCATTTGGATCTCTTTTGGAGCAGCATTTCAACTTTATCATGGGGATCTCAGCAATGTGTTCATGGGAGTCGGCCAGTCGGGAGAATAGGGGGTGAGATAGGGCTTAAGTGGGAGAAGTAGGTTGATGAAATAAGGGTCAACAGAACATTCAGCCCCCTCCCCCTCCTTCTTTCCCGCCCTCCCCTCCGGTTGAGAGACTGATGGCTATTGTCATGTACGCAAAGTCCAGAGCAGAATGTTGGTTTAATGATTAATTATGAATTAGGCATCAACTTTTTTCCTATCAATCATTTAATCAACAATTTATTAGTAAATCAACTCATTCAATGTGCAATGTGATCAAACAAACATTCATTTTTTTCCAATAAATTATTTCATTAATCATCATAATCATTAAATTTTTTGGTAATCATTCAAACTGACCATCAGCCACCGGTCACTTGGCAGTTAAGTTTTGAAAGGCTACAATCCAGGAGGTGAGACAGACAGAGCGAGAGGGGGTGGGGGTTTGGATGTGGCGGTGAAGAGGGGAAGGTACATATGACTATTAATTTGTAAAAGGACAAAAAGACGAGGAATGCCCTTTTATCCAAGTCTTAGCATATCTCGCCCTCTTGCTTGTAACAGGTACATGTACCATCACATTACTCTGACTCTCACGAACACACTTCTGATGTCCACAAGATGAATATGCTACACTAAAATTACAATTCCTGTTCACTCATGCATTACATTTCAATTTAGTAATTCATGAAATATGCCTATTAAAATCAAACTTATCTTACTCATGAATAGCATAACACCCTTAGCTTTGTAAGTTCCAAAGGACTAACCTCTCAAAAAAATGTATGGCTAATTCCTGCCCAGCCTAGCCAAGGTTAGTCTCTCAGGAGTAGAGAAGTGGGGGAGGGGGTAGAGATGGAGGGAGGGGTTGCAAATGTTCTGTTGACCTTGAGCCCATCAACCTACTTCACCTACCTAAGTCATATTACCCCCTCTTCTCCTGACTGTCATGAACACATTGTTGAGATCCACATGATCCATATGATAAAGCTGCACTAAAAATTGCAATTCATGATCACTCATGCATTAAATTTCAAGTTAATAACGTATGAAATTTTCACAAAGAACAAACTGATCACATCTGATCTTTAATTCACCAAATAACCTTCAACTTTGCAAGTACCAAACAAAAAATCTAAAAGAAATTGGAAGGCTAATTCCAGCCCACCCTAATTTGCATACCCTTTGTTTCAGTGGGCAGTGCTCGCTCAAGCATGAATAATTTCCCAACTTTTTTGTGTCATTTGAAAGTTGACTTTATTGGCTTTCCATATCTATAAGTCTTTTCCCCAAAAGTGCTTCATTTCTTATTTGGCAGCCATTTCAAAAGTGTATAGTTTTTTTTGGGACGCACTGTAGAGCAAATTTTTACAGATGAAGGAGGATGGCGCTGAGACACGTTTATATAGAGATGCTGCCCTAGCTTTCCTCCTAGGCCTTTTGGCCTGCCAATTTAGCATTCCGATTATTTTCTGACATCTTGACCCCTGTTCTTAGTAGCTCTCCATAGAATGGCGACTATCGTCTACACCTTCATAAGTGTTAGTGTCTATGCCGGCAAGTTTTATGTCACGTTTGCAGGTGTCTTTATAACGGAGGTGTGATCTACCGATGGGGTGAGACCAATCACATAGCTCACCTTACCTTGGCGAATCCCTTCTTGGATTCGCCAATGTTTCATGCGGCAAACATGCCCCAACCACCTGAGGTGCCTTTGACTAAGGAGCGAGAATAAGCTTTTGATGCCAGCACGTACGCTGAAGGGCCTCTGTATTTTTCACTTTGTCCTGCCATTTGACGTGCATGATACGTCCGAGGCAGCTGACATGGAAGGTGTTTCGCCACTTTTCTTGGTCTGCGTACGTTTTCCAGGACTTATTTCCGTGCAGGAGCTTGGCCATGACTGTGACAGATTTTACAATCCCTATGCTTGTCCTGTGAAAGGGGGCAAGAGACATATAGTCGGTCCAAGGTAGGTGAGGGGTCCACCACAACCAGACGAGTGTGTATTTGGAGGACAGTCGGTGTCTTGAGTCTATCAGGATTTCTGACTGTCTCAAAGGCTGATGGATGATCCAAACCCTTAACATGCACAGGACAGGCAGCTGTTATGTATGACTAGGTCTTGTACTCCCACTTCTTGAGAGGCAGGGCGACATCGTTTCCGTAAAACATTTCACGAATGAGAACAATCCTGACCGTGGAACAGTTTTGGGGGAGCCTATCTTCTGCAGGAGGCTAAAGAGTGCACTCCTGCTGACCAAGTCAATGGCTCTTGTCAGGAGGAAAAGTCCAATAATAATTATAAAGGAAGTTAATAAGTTAACTATTTTTTTTTTAATATTACCGAGAAATCACTTTTTTATTCAAATAATACTTTAAAGTCATTTCACTGGAAAAGTATGATTGCACAGAAATAAAAAAGGATCAAAACTCCCGAAATCATAGCCCAAACCTTGAATGGTTTCATTCTAAAGTAAGCGGTTAATGACGAAATCTATCAACCATCTGAGAGGTGCCATTTTGTTGCCGGTTTGGAGCCTAGTCTCCAGGCAAAGTGCCATGAGCACGGTGCGGTCGACGTCGACTCGGCTTTCCGAATCGCTGAACAGAGTGAACGCGGTCAGGCAGCGCTTCGCTCGTCATTCCCTACAACTGTTAATGCCGTTGCACCTACCCAAGAACGAGATGATTCTCTCCAAACTATTTTGAAGAGGCTTGATTCTCTTGAACTTAAAATTGATTCTGCTTCCCAATCCTCATCTCGCTATCCTCGTCCACCCTCGCCCTATTCTTATGATCGCCACTATTCTCCTCGCAACAATAATTCAGGTCGTTACTCTTCCTATCAATCTGATCGCCCCCGCGATTATTCGCCATCCAATCGCTATGATCGCCCTCGTTCTCCTTCTCCTTTCCGCTATTCTCCTCGTAATCAATCATCTTATAGGGATGATGCTCAACGTTATTCACGACGTGATCTCCGTGCTCGTCGTGAATATTCTCCTTCTCCTCGTTCTTCCTATCGCTCTTCTCAGTATCAAACAGAACGCAGGTATGATTTCTCCCCGGGTCGTCAGTCTGCCCGCCGGTATGATTCCTCGCCATATCGTTCAACATCCCCTCATCGTTCTCCCTCTCATTTCCGTGGCCCTTCCCCTCGTCGCGTGTCTTTTGCAGACGCTCGAGGTAGTAGCCGTGGTGATGATCGGGGAAACGAATAACTGCTGATAGTGTGGACCAGCTCTCAGCAAATATTTCTTCTTCTCGGTCCATGAGCAATGATGATTCACGCCCCCGTCCTTATCTTCTCATTTCTATTGGGTCTACACAGATTGCAGCCCTTGTTGATACGGGAGCGGTGGTCTCACTTATTAGTTCAGATTTGTATCGTTCTATTCCTTGTCTGTCACGGAGACAGCTCTGCTTTCCTTCTTCTGCTCTCACTTCTGTTTCAAAGAATTCTCATCTTGATTGTCTTGGCCTTCTTCCTATTGATTTCACTTCTCACTCTCACACCTACTCCTTTCCTTTCCGTGTTGTGAGGGATATCAATCCAACACTCCTTCTTGGATGGGATTTCCTTGCTTCATGCAATTTCATCTTAGACTATGCAGCCAGCACTTTAGTCCTCAATGGGAAGTCACTTTCTCTTTTATCACATAGTAATGTGCTACCCCTCTCTGTTTCCGCCATCATTGACTCTGACATTGAGGTTCCCCCATGGACTGAGATGATTCTTTCTGTATCTCTTGTTTCTGATTCTATTTCTCCACCTTTGACTGATTTTGACGGATTGCTTATTCCAAATAGTGACCCAAATTTTCCGGTCGTTGTTGCCTGTACGGTGTCATCTGTTAAGAATGGGTTTTTGCCTGTTCGTGTTGCAAATCCAACATCTTCTCCAGTTTCTATGGGAAAGAATGTAACAGTTGGTGTTGTTTACCCTATGCTAGATCGTGATGGAGATAGTTATAACATAGTATCTGTTTCATCTTCTTCTGACTCTCCTCCTCCCTCTTCTTCTATTTTGTCTAGCTTTGACATGTCCACATCGTCTCTGTCGTCAACTGAACGTCGCCATCTACAAGACCTGCTGGCAGAATATGTTGATATCTTTAGTCAGTCCCCAGACGACTATGGTCGTACCGACTACGTTCAGCATACCATTCCTACGAGTGACTCTCCCCCAATCAGGCAGCGGGCATACCGTGCCTCACCTGTTATTCGAGAGGAGATCAAACAGCAGTGTGATCGCCTCCTCGATGCCGGGGTGATCGAGCCAAGCTGTAGTCCATGGAGCTCACCTATTGTTATGGTGAAGAAGAAGACAGGAGGGTATCGATTTTGTGTCGATTACCGGGGCCTGAATAAGGTCACCTGTCCCGATTCCCACCCCTTGCCACGCATTGATGACACTATCGATGCTCTGGCTGGGAATCAATATTTCAGCACCATGGATCTGTCAAGCGGTTACTGGCAAGTGGGCATGGATCCCAAGGATGCAGCCAAGACTGCATTTACTACTGGAACAGACCTTTTCCAGTTTAAGGTAATGCCTATGGGATTACGCAATGCCCCTTCGACCTTCCAGCGGCTCATGCAACTCGTGCTTCGTGGGTTACACTGGGACTCAGTCCTTGTGTATCTGGATGATATTATCGTTTTCGGGCAAACTTTTGATGAAAAGATAGCTCGTCTCCGAGATGTCTTCGGCCGCTTTCGATCAGCGGGTCTTAAACTTCGACCTGAAAAGTGTCATTTCTTCCAGGAAAAAGTCACATTTCTTGGTCACGTTGTATCTGCTGACGGAGTATTGCCTAACCCGGCAAACACGTATAAGGTTCGAGACATGCCTACCCCTAAGAATGCCACAGAAGTTCGGCAATTTCTTGGTCTGGCAAGTTACTACCGACGCTTTGTCAAAAACTTTGCTCGTATTGCTAAACCACTTCATGACCTCACACAAAAAGGTGCCCCCTTTGTGTGGAATGAGGACCGTAGGCATGCATTCCAGTTGCTCAGAGAAGCTCTGATTTCTCCCCCACTCCTGGTTTTTCCTATCTTTTCCTTGCCTTTTGCTTTACATACTGATGCATCAAACTTTGCTGTAGGTGCTGTGCTTACCCAGAAGCATGATGGTAGTGAGCGCGTCATTGCCTATGCCAGTCAAGCACTAAAGAAAGATGAACGGAAATGGTCCACATATGATCGTGAACTTTGGGCTGTTGTGTGGGCAGTCAAACATTTTCGTCATTATCTTCTTGCCTCCACCTTTACTATAATCACTGACCACAAGCCACTAACTAGTCTCCGCAAGCTGCCTATGTCTCATGATATGACTGGTCGCCGCAGTCGCTGGATTCTTGAACTTGACCCCCTTGACTGGGTTATTGAACATCGTGATGGTGTGAAGCATGCAAATGCTGATGCATTATCACGCATTCCGAGTGACAATATCGTTGCAACTACACATGATAATGTCAGTTGCTCGAGTCATCAGGATGCAGCTCCCCCTACTCCTCCTCCTTCTTCTCCTCCGCCACTCAATCCATCTTCCTTTTCCACTGCATCTCTCACACCTCCACCACAGCTTGTTCCTTCTCACACTCCTGACAATAATTGTTCTCAGACACTGCCCTCCCACCCTTTGATTTCCCCTTCTACTTCTTACTCTGAGTCATTATCAGGTATGGAGGATATTGCAGGTTTGTGCCAGTCCTTGCTTCAAAATGGGCATCGTTTGCTGCATGCTCAACGCCAGGACCCTATGATATCAGAAGTGATTTCATGGCTTCAGGAAGGACGTTTTCCATCTTATTCCCGAATGAAATGGGCTGACCCCACCCTTAAGAAGTTCCATTCCGTTCGGAATAGTCTAGTCATTCGGGATCGATTGTTGTGTCATGTGTCACGACACATGGCAGGCCCTGGGCAAGAACGAGTCGTCATCCCTCAATCTCTTGTCCCTGAGGTTCTCTCTCTTCTTCATGGGTCTCCCCTTTCTGGCCACTTTGGTTCTGGTAAGACCATCCAAAAGGCAGAAAAGTTGTGTTTCTGGCCAAGTATGAGGCGTGATATTTCTGAGTTTTGTGCTCGGTGTGAGCCTTGTCAGGTGCGACGCGATCCAGTACCTGCATTTAAGGCTCCATTACAGCCAATCACTGCTTCTCGACCTCTTGAAAGGATAGCAGCTGATATAACTGAGTTGCCTCCTACACCGGATGGCTACAGATATGTCTTAGTTGTAATGGATTACTTCACAAAATATCTAAATCTCTATCCCCTCAAAGATCAGAAGGCTACCACAGTTGCTGATTGTCTATTCAATCGTTTTGTCTGTCAGCATGGCATTCCCGAGTCTCTTCATTCTGACCAAGGTAGACAGTTTGAAGCAAACATAATGAAGACCCTCTGTGAACACCTTGGTATCCACAAGACGCGAACTACTCCGTATCATCCTCAGTCAGATGGTATGGTTGAACGCTTTAACCGAACCCTCAAGCAGGAATTAGGCAAGCGTCTTTCTGAGGCAGGTCCTCACTGGAGTTCAGTTCTTGGCCAGGTTCAGCTAGCCTATAACACGACCCCTCATTCCTCGACAGGATACACTCCATTTTTCTTACTCCACGGACGTGATGCCCGCCTACCACTTTCTGTCCATCTTAGTACACCTGATCCCCTTCCTACTGCTCAAAATGACCCTGATGAGTATGTTGCTCGCCTCCTATCCTCAATAAACTTTGCCTTTGAGCTCACTTCCAAGCGCGCTGATGCTGCCCATGCCTCTCAGAAACGTCATTATGACGGTAAGAAACGTTTCTCCCCATATCAAGTAGGAGATATGGTATATAAGACCGACCCTGCTAATTCACGCAACAAGCTTGCTCCGCGCTGGAAAGGCCCATTCCGAGTAGTTTCTGTCGATTCTACTGGTGCTCAGTACACTCTTGAGGACCCATCCCTTCAATCTTCCCCTCCACGTGTCATACATTACAATCGTCTTAAACCTTATCTTACCCCTCATTCCCGACCTGACAAAACTAAGAACCAACCACCCCCAACACCACCATCCAAGCCTCCACCCAATGTTCCATCATCCCAGGCATATTACATCTGGGTACCCGACCCACTAGCACATAATAATGACCCACCCCAAGCTGCCCCTATCCCATCAACCCATGTGCCCCCTCTTCCTCCCACACCATCTCATGATGGTCATGCACGTAACCATGACCCACGACAGCGCACTCGTAGTGGTCGTGTCGTTCAACCTCCTAATTACTATGGAAATCCTGTCTCTAGTCATATCTTATAAGAATGTGATTTGGTATGTGCTGAGAAATGCTCTCTATTATAATGGACCCATATTTTTTTTTTGGGGGGGAACCTATACCTACATGTTATTGTTCTAATCTTGACCTAGCTTAATTTTGTTTTGTTTACATTCATATACTTTAATATTGGTTAAGACTTGCTGATGATTCATCATCTGTTGATTGGAATGGTTTCTTGATGCCTACAAACACATATTCATGTAAATTTCAATAAAAAAATTATGTCTTGTGAATTGTATTCTGTTTCTAGTGATAATTTATTATATGTGTTTCATGTAGATAAATGGTAATTAATTTTGTTGATTAGATATTATTACTGCTGTATTAGAATTTTTTTCATGTACAATTTTGTTTTTATGTTTCCATGTTATATCTTATTATGTTAAGTAATAGGCCTACTGGTTGTTTGTACGGAGCTATGGTTCTGGTATAGAAATTGATATTATCTTAATGTTTGCTAATATGTTTCTATTGCTATCTCAATTTCCTTACAACAGATACGTTTACTCACAAGTGCAACATACTTGTACATGCATTTGATAATTCCAACAAAATTTCTCAATAATAAGATTTTAACTCCCAGCTGTTGTTCGGTTTATGACATAAACCCGGTCAGGCATTGAGTGATGTTTCTTGTCCAGAACATACAATTTCAAGATTATTTTTTTCATGTTTTTTTATATATTGGAGTAACTGCTCCCTGACATAATATACACATTTGACGAGTATTTATTTTCTATATATTACTCAATCTCGATATTTCACAGGTATTTTGTTACTGTCTATTTATAGTACAGTTTCATGTTCATAATGTTGATAATTTCTGTTCTAATGTAATATTAGTTTGTTCTTATGTTTTTTGGTGTAGTTTAGATGTAACCTTCATTGATTCGTGTATTTTGTTCTATTACTCACATTTACTTTCTACTATAGATTTATTTAATTCCATTTATTATTATACCATACGTTCATTTCAACTACATGTAGTTGAATTTTACTTTGGCACTTTCCTTTGTAGTATCATATACTGCATTTTCTAATGTCAGTAAAATTTCATTTATAATTTTGAAACGAGGACGTTTCTGTTCAAACAATGGGACGAATGTAAGGGTAGAAATAATGAATATATGTTTTAAAATAAGAGATATTAGTTGAACTGTATAATCAAAGGTTCACTAACCCACTACTACTTTGTTTATGTCCACTTCATCACTACGTCACACTCACAAGGTTTCTTCCATGAAAATGACCATTACGGACTCAAGGTTTCTCCTTCATACTTGGTTCTCTCTTTCTCTCTCCCAGTCTCTCTCTCCCACTCTCACTCACTGTGGTCTTTCTTAGCACACCCATTTCCTTCTTATCCAGAAATAGTATGAGTCAACTGGTCCAAGAACATAGAAACATTGTGATTGTCATACCAAGTCCAGGGTATAAATACAGTTGTACAAAATAGATATTTCAGAGATAGATTTTGGGGTTATTGAGCGACCGCTCCACCCCGCATAAAATCATACAGTTTGTTCTCCTGGCCCATCCCATGGCCGTAAACAAAGGAGTCCTATAGCTTTCACATATACTGTTATTTATATTTCTTCATTGTATACTTCTCATCAATATTACATCCTTTCTACCTTCAAGAAAGGGTGAATAAATATATTATATTGGAACTGCATAATCATCGTCTTGTCATCTTTATTCGACTGTAACACTAGTATATATATACGCCATCGAACGCTACCATAACTACGAATAATTACCAACCATCATTAAAACTTTCTAGTGTTACACACGTATAAGCCTCGGACAGTAATTTTTCAAGATGGCTGTTGGTGGCCATCTTGGATTTGATCTGAGATTATCCTTTGTGCAAAATAACTGCGTGAATTGAATCAACATAACAAATGACTCATGAATAGAGTTATTATTCATGATTCTGGGGCAAAGGGTTTAAAAGTTGATATTTCAAGATGGCGTCATATGGCGGCCATCTTGGAATTGACCTGAAGATGAGATTATATTGCAAAATAGACAGCAGAAATGAATTCTGCACACCCCAAAACCCCTAAATAGAGGTATTACTCGTCATTCTGGAGCAAGGGGAACAAAAGTCAATTTTCAAGATGGCATATGGCGGCCATCTTGGATTTGACCTGAAGATGACCTTATATTGCAAAAAATGATTACAGAAATCGGTTCTACACATCTCTAAACCCCTAAAACGAGTCATTACTCATCATTTTGTGGACAGGGGTTCAAAAGTTAGGTTTTCAAGATGGCATCTGGCGGCCATTTTGGATTTATGCTAATTAGCAAAATTGCCCAAACGGCAACTGTTGGCAACCAAGCTGAATTTGTTCTAGGACCCCATAGGAACACGAATCAAGAAAAAAACTTCATCGGAAAGAACATTTCTAGGTTCGGAAAATGTCAAATCGACTATTTCTCGATCTTCCAAAAATATTGCTTGGTCCGTACGATATTCATACGACGTTGGTACGGCCGGCTTACAAAGAAAGGGTTTTGGATAACGTTTAAAAAATCTCGGACAAAACCATCGACCGAGTTGAAACTTACGAATGGTCTACAAACGGTCTGTGTACGCTGGCATCATAGGACATATTGAGAAGGTCTTACTAAATGGTCTAACAAAAGAAAAACGTTCGTACGGCGTTCGTAGCCGTTTTTAAATTCCAAGGGGTGGTATTCTCAGATCAATTTTATCTCAGATAAAATAAAATATTTCATCTCCGTTAAAATCAGTGAGATAAAATACCCTTAAAATCTCTCCGAATCGGTATTCTGAGAACAATTTTATCTTTTTTTTATCTCTGTAAGACACACCTATTTTTTAATCAATATACAATTAGAAACGCGCTTTTATAGCTCTCTGATATCACTCAACCAATGGAAATCCATTCCGCTAGGAGGTGTGGCAAAGAAGTGAGATTGCGTCAATTTATTGACTTCACATACGCTTGCACAATACGCTTACGCTTCTTTCAGAGATTTCTTTTTAACAAAAATGACAATACTTTAATCTTTTTTCGAAGTCTATTTCGCATCTTTTCAAGCATCGTTTCATAGAGAATATTAGTCAAGAAAGGTCTTATGAAATACTTCCTAATTGTACAGGAATGACTTTAAGGTGTTCTCAATGAATATATCATTTTTCATCATTTTTATGTCAATATTTGGAGTTAATTCATGTAGAAATATTGACGAAATCAACGTCGCGGAGATAAAATAACCCCTACCCTCTTTTAAGTTTATTTCATTTTTTCTTCAAAGTAAATTGGGCGCAAGCACATCATCCGCGTTGCAATGTCCAGATACGCGATGGGTATGTCTACGCTGCCACCGCTCTGTTGCGTATCATCATAGATACGCAAGATAAAATTTGTACGCAAGATAAAATTTTAGATTTTATCTGAGAGATAAAATGTCATCTCAGAATACCAATTTCATTTTAAGAGATAAAATAAATTATTTTAAAGATAAAATGACCTCAGAATACCGCCCAAGGGCTTTACCTTGGTCCATTGCCGTCTGGGTTGGCTGAAGCCCAAGCAGAAAGCTTCCAAAGGTCTTCTCCTGAGACTCCGGTGGTGTCCGTGGCATCATGAAACTTGATGGAAACATTAACGCTTATTTGATTGTCCCCTTCCTCTGTGAAGGTATCTCCATTTGTGATTTTAGGCCGGACTTTCTTCACCAAGACATCTGTTAAGGTTTAGAAATAAAAGCTAATTTAATCCTAGGATATTGGGTGACCAAATTTATACAGTGCGTCCAAGAAAAAACGAAACCGAGATTTAGTGATGATTTATCATGACTTAATCATAAATAAAATAGACAAATGACCTATCAATGTAAAGCTTAGAATCTCCTCTTTCATCGGGTATTACTTAGATTATTTCTCATTCCCGCATGAGTGAGCAAAAACAGTTTGAAAAGGGGATACCAAAAAATCACTTGGCGGGCCGTATCTGTGTTTTAAAAAGAAAACCACATTTTTTAAAAGTTCAATATCTGCTCTTTAATTTGATACCTCAATTACAGAAAATGGTCAAGAAATAACAAAGTTCTGGTTATTTGAAATAAGGCTTAAATTTCAATAATTTCAGAACATGAAGAGGTTTTACAGGCTAGCGTTCAAACTCACTCGACACTCCGTTTTGTAAACGATTAGCAATGCATGAAGTCTTTTGTTACCGTGCAATAGCTTCTGTGGGAAACCGGTGAAAACAAGTTTATTTAATGAAATTAGGGAAATACAAGCATTATTTTGAGGGATCATAACTGTTTTAATTCTCGACCATTTTCTGTTATTGAGGTACATGACATGGCAGTAGTAAAAGGCGAATAGCTTCTTTGTTACTTTCAATTGGTACGAATGATTTTCTGAATTCAGTTACGGATATTGAATACTACGCTCCATTACATTGTTAATCAGCAGTCGGGACTGAGTCAACAAATACATTGGTAAACCTCTATTTACGAGTATGCTGAAATACTTTTGACAGTAGCGAACGAAACAAATTAGTACCTTGACTACGTCGACATTCTGGAGCTCTTGTACAACCAGTCTGTGCACTGGGGCCAGGGTATCCTCCTAAAGTATAGCCAATGTACCCGGTAGTCCTTGGGTTATCTCCCCTCTCGATCCTCACACAGATATACTTCATGTCTACGCATTTGGCCATTGGGTCGGAAAAGGAGAAGTCCAGATTGGTAAACTCGATTCTTTCTCTTCTCTTCAAGGACTGGTCTTTTTGTTTCAGATCTAGAATGTCCTCTTCGAATCCAATCCTTTGTGATAAGCAATAACACGTTTGCAAATTTGGGTCCAGCAACGGTTACAATTTAAGCAAGATTTAACGCATTCTTTTATCTGAGCACTGTTATTCATATACAGGTTTAGACAGAAAAAATGATCGAGGTTCACTTTTCGTTCGGTGTAAAATTGTCAATAGGATTTTTTTTTTTGGAGCGCCTTGAGCACCTAACAAGGTGGAAATGTGCACAATATAAATATCCTTTATTATTATTATATCATTACAAAATGGGACATACTACATAACAATATACAGTGTGTTACTATTCGTTTACATTATCTTTAAGTAAGCCATGCAGAATTGTTAAAGAATTAAAATAATATTCATTGAAGTACAAGTAGATATTTCCTGAAGAAAAGAAAATATGAAATAGGGGGTCTGCTTCAAAAGCAACACATGGAAAATTCGGACGCCTCAAGGGACTGTTTATTTTTCATCTTGAACACCTACTTCAAGGGCGTATAAGGCCAGATACACTTGAAATGAATCCAGGTGATTGGGTGATTAGCTACGTTGTTTATTTATTGATTATGCTAATATACAGTCACACAAACTCGTACGAAAGATGCGTTCGTACGAATCTGACGGTTCTTAGAAATTCTTGGGTTCGTAGTAGAGATTTGTTCAAGCGCCCTTTAGGTGGCAAGAGCAATTGAAGGCCATCTCGTGAAACGGAATGATTTCCGTTCTTTCACTGGCCCTAAAATTGTAACATTTTCGTAAAAATGCCTTCAACTATTCTTTCACCAGACTTAAGGCCATCTTACGATTTTTGTTGTCAAGTCATTCGTGATAGGATTTCTTTCGGACTTCATGTATACTTTGTTTCTGAAAAAAAGACACTACCGTGCCCTAATGAAAATCCACTTACCGTTCAAAGTAATTTTAACATGGCAGCAGTTCCAAGAAGACTACGTGTTTCTTGCAGTCCCCTTAAGGGGCTTTTGCAATGGTTGGAGGGATCCTTTACTCACATTATATGTTGCACACAATTGCAACGGTTGTTGGCATTCGCACCGCCAATAATGATAGGGGCATTAAAGACCCAAGAGTTGCTCGTAAGATGGCGCTGTTCGAATTTCCGTTCTTAAGGCGTTATTACGGACGTCGTAAGAGCATTATATGAACAGCCTTATCCGTTCTTACGACCAATGTAAAGAATTAATGTCCTCTAGGATTCTTTCTCGATCTTCCAAAAATATTGCTTGGTCCGTACGATATTCATACGACGTTGGTACGGCCGGCTTACAAAGAAAGGGTTTTGGATAACGTTTAAAAAATCTTGGACAAAACCATCGACCGAGTTGAAACTTTCGAATGGTCTACAAACGGTCTGTGTACGCTGGCATCATAGGACATATTGAGAAGGTCTTACTAAATGGTCTAACAAAAGAAAAACGTTCGTACGGCGTTCGTAGGCGTTTTTAAATTTCAAGGGGTGGTATTCTGAGATCAATTTTATTTCAGATAAAATATTTCATCTCCGTTAAAATCAGTGAGATAAAATACCCTTAAAATCTCTCCGAATTGGTATTCTGAGAACAATTTTATCTTCTTTTTATCTCTCTAAGACACACCTATTTTTTAATCAATATACAATTAGAAACGCGCTTTTATAGCTCTCTGATATCACTCAACCAATGGAAATCCATTCCGCTATAGGTGTGGCAAAGAAGTGAGAGTGCGTCAATTTACTGACTTCACATACGCTTGCACAATACGCTTACGCGTCTTTCAGAGATTTCTTTTTAAACAAAAATGACAATACTCTCCTCTTTTTTCGAAGTCTATTTCGCATCTTTTCAAGCATCGTTTCATAGACAATATTAGTCAAGAAAGGTCTTATGAAATACTTCCTAATTGTACAGGAATGACTTTAAGGTGTTGTTCTCAATGAATATATCATTTTTCATCATTTTCATGTCAATATTTGGAGTTAATTCATGTAGAAATATTGACGAAATCAACGTCGCGGAGATAAAATAGCCCCTACCCTCTTTTAAGTTTATTTCATTTTTTCTTCAAAGTAAATTGGGCGCAAGCACATCATCCCCGTTGCAATGTCCAGATACGCGATGGGTATGTCTACGCCGCCACCGCTCTGTTGCGTATCATCATAGATACGCAAGATAAAATTTGTACGCAAGATAAAATTTTAGATTTTATCTGAGAGATAAAATGTCATCCCAGAATACCAATTTCATTTTAAGAGATAAAATGAAATATTTTAAAGATAAAATGACCTCAGAATACCGCCCAAGGGCTTTACCTTGGTCCATTGCCGTCTGGGTTGGCTGAAGCCCAAGCAGAAAGCTTCCAAAGGTCTTCTCCTGAGACTCCGGTGGTGTCCGTGGCATCATGAAACTTGATGGAAACATTAATGCTTATTTGATTGTCCCCTTCCTCTGTGGAGGTATCTCCATTTGTGATTTCAGGCCGGACTTTCTTCACCACGACATCTGTTAAGGCTTAGAAATAAAAGCTAATTTAATCCTAGGATATTGGGTGACCAAATTTATACAGTGCGTCCCAGAAAAAACGAAACCGAGATTTAGTGATGATTTATCATGACTTAATCATAAATAAAATAGACAAATGACCTATCAATGTAAAGCTTAGAATCTCTTCTTTCATCCGGTATTACTTATATTATTTCTCATTCCCGCATGAGTGAGCAAAAATAGTTTGAAAAGGGGATACCAAAAAGTCACTTGGCGGGCCGTATCTGTGTTTTAAAAAGAAAACCACATTTTTTAAAAGTTCAATATCTGCTCTTTAATTTGATACCTCAATTACAGAAAATGGTCAAGAAATAACAAAGTTCTGGTTATTTGAAATAAGGTTTGAATTTCAATAATTTCAGAAAATGGAGAGGTTTTACAGGCTAGCGTTCAAACTTACTCGACACTCCGTTTTGTTAACGATTAGCCATGCATGAAGTTTTTTGTCATGTTTGTTACCGTGCGATAGCTTCTTTGGGAAACCGGTGAAAAAAAGTTTATTTAATGAAATTAGGGAAATACAAGCATTATTTTGAGGGTTTCATAACTTTTTTAATTCTCGACCATTTTCTGTTATTGAGGTACATGACATGGCAGTAGTAAAAGGTGAATAGCTTCTTTGTTACTTTCAATTGGTACGAATGATTTTCTGAATTCAGTTACGGATATTGAATACTACGCTCCATTACATTGTTAATCAGCAGTCGGGACTGAGTCAACAAATACATTGGTAAACCTCTATTTACGAGTATGCTGAAATACTTTTGACAGTAGCGAACGAAACAAATTAGTACCTTGACTACGTCGACATTCTGGAGCTCTTGTACAACCAGTCTGTGCACTGGGGCCAGGGTATCCTCCTAAAGTATAGCCAATGTACCCGGTAGTCCTTGGGTTATCTCCCCTCTCGATCCTCACACAGATATACTTTATGTCTACGCATTCGGCCATTGGGTCGGAAAAGGAGAAGTCCAGATTGGTAAACTCGATTTTTTCTCTTCTCGTCAAGGACTGGTCTTTTTGTTTCAGATCTAGAATGTCCTCTTCGAATCCAATCCTTTGTGATAAGCAATAACACGTTTGCAAATTTGGGTCCAGCAACGGTTACAATTTAAGCAAGATTTAACGCATTCTTTTATCTGAGCACTGTTATTCATATACAGGTTTAGACAGAAAAAATGATCGAGGTTCACTTTTCGTTCGGTGTAAAATTGTCAATAGGTTTTTTTTTATAGGAACGCCTTGAGCACCTAACAAGGTGGAAATGTGCGCAATATAAATATCCTTTATTATTATTATATTATTACAAAATGGGACATACTACATAACAATATACAGTGTGTTACTATTCGTTTACATTATCTTTAAGTAAGCCATGCAGAATTGTTAAAGAATTAAAATAATATTCATTGAAGTACAAGTAGATATTTCCTGAAGAAAAGAAAATATGAAATAGGGGGTCTGCTTCAAAAGCAACACATGGAAAATTCGGACGCCTCAAGGGACTGTTTATTTTTCATCTTGAACACCTACTTCAAGGGCGTATAAGGCCAGATACACTTGAAATGAATCCAGGTGATTGGGTGATTAGCTACGTTGTTTATTTATTGATTATACTAATATACAGTCACACAAACTCGTACGAAAGATGCGTTCGTACGAATCTGACGGTTCTTATAAATTCTTGGGTTCGTAGTAGAGATTTGTTCAAGCGCCCTTTAGGTGGCAAGAGCAATTGAAGGCCATCTCGGGAAACGGAATGATTTCCGTTCTTTCACTGGCCCTAAAATTGTAACATTTTCGTAAAAATGCCTTCAACTATTCTTTCACCAGACTTAAGGCCATCTTACGATTTTTGTTGTCAAGTCATTCGTGATAGGATTTCTTTCGGACTTCATGTATACTTTGTTTCTGAAAAAAAGACACTACCGTGCCCTAATGAAAATCCACTTACCGTTCAAAGTAATTTTAACATGGCAGCAGTTCCAAGAAGACTACGTGTTTCTTGCAGTCCCCTTCAGGGGCTTTTACAATGGTTGGAGGGATCCTTTACTCACATTATTTGTTGCACACAATTGCAACGGTTGTTGGCATTCGCACCGCCAATAATGATAGGGGCATTAAAGACCCAAGAGTTGCTCGTAAGATGGCGCTGTTCGAATTTCCGTTCTTAAGGCGTTATTACGGACGTCGTAAGAGCATTATATGAACAGCCTTATCCGTTCTTACGACCAATGTAAAGAATTAATGTCCTCTAGGATTCTTTCTCGATCTTCCAAAAATATTGCTTGGTCCGTACGATATTCATACGACGTTGGTACGGCCGGCTTACAAAGAAAGGGTTTTGTATAACGTTTAAAAAATCTTGGACAAAACCATCGACCGAGTTGAAACTTACGAATGGTCTACAAACGGTCTGTGTACGCTGGCATCATAGGACATATTGAGAAGGTCTTACTAAATGGTCTAACAAAAGAAAAACATTCGTACGGCGTTCGTAGGCGTTTTTAAATTTCAAGGGGTGGTATTCTGAGATCAATTTTATATCAGATAAAATATTTCATCTCCGTTAAAATCAGTGAGATAAAATACCCTTAAAATCTCTCCGAATTGGTATTCTGATAACAATTTTATCTTTTTTTTTATCTCGGTAAGACACACCTATTTTTTAATCAGTATACAATTAGAAACGCGCTTTTATAGCTCTCTGATATCACTCAACCAATGGAAATCCATTCCGCTAGGAGGTGTGGCAAAGAAGTGAGATTGCGTCAATTTATTGACTTCACATACGCTTGCACAATACGCTTACGCGTCTTTCAGAGATTTCTTTCTAACAAAAATGACAATACTCTCCTCTTTTTTTCGAAGTCTATTTGGCATCTTTTCAAGCATCGTTTCATAGACAATATTAGTCAAGAAAGGTCTTATGAAATACTTCCTAATTGTACAGGAATGACTTTAAGGTGTTGTTCTCAATGAATATATCATTTTTCATCATTTTCATGTCAATATTTGGAGTTTATTCATGTAGAAATATTGACGAAATCAATGTCGCGGAGATAAAATAGCCCCTACCCTCTTTTAAGTTTATTTCATTTTTTCTTCAAAGTAAATTGGGCGCAAGCACATCATCCGCGTTGCAATGTCCACATACGCGATGGGAATATGTCTACGCTGCCACCGCTCTGTTGCGTATCATCATAGATACGGAAGATAAAATTTTAGATTTTATCTGAGAGATAAAATGTCATCCAACGAACGTAGAGGGCAGCAACACACGGCAGTGTTGCTTTTAGGAAGGTCCACTCCGCTCAGATTTTGTGACCACTTAAGCCCCGCCCCTCACTCAGCGCACTTTTTTGGTAGATTATAGAGTTGATTTTTTTTCGTTTGTTCGATTTCATTCTTTTTTAATGATACTGAAAACTCCACGAAATATTGCTTAATATTATTAATATGTAATCGTTTATTTTTTGAAAAACGTAATCAAAGTTCTTTTAGTTTGCACGTCAATAGAAATACATAGTACGATGAGCTTGTATAACCCCTTTTCTGCTTAATTTCGCTGCCCCTACCAAGCTACGCCAGAGCCAATACCTTGATCTTCTGGCATGGCCGCGCCGAAACTTCCCGGGACACATCGGTGCGCGTACTGCGCGAAAGCAGTGCTGGTCGCACTAGCAGGATTGGCAGGATATCTCGACGCTACTCGACTTAGCCAGACATGGACCTGAACGATATGGACTTGATCTGTCATTGATTTGGCATTAACCGCCAATTGCAACGATAGATGTTCAAGGTTAGAATCCTAATTTTCCCTCACAGTGTGGATCGGAGGATGAAAATATGAAATAATTATGTGATATCCACAAATCCGACCAAACTTTTTTGCAACTCATCCCGAATACGGACACCAGCCAAGCTCAAGCCCAGGTAAGTCCTAGTCTAAAGTTAGACCAAATTAACAGACCAAAATAACATGTCCCAGTTTCGAGCCGTAGTATTTTTTGACGCGCCTTGACTTGTGAACTATCAAAAGGCGGAGGTTTATGTCACAGCTGCTTTTTTCATTCTATAATTTCATCAAAATTTATAGCATGCACAAAATTTTCCAGCCAATCGTATCGTACCTCCGCACCGACCGGCAGGCCGGGGCGCGCCGGCGCGTTCAGCCGTGACGCTTACACTCAAGCTATGACACTGCCGCTGGATTGTGTAGGCGCATTAATGTGGTGCAGCGAAATTGAAATGAAGAATGTTCAACCTCACGTATATTTGTTTTCATATTGATATGCGAAAGTCATAAATTTGTTTTCACCACCACGTAATATTTAAGGAAAAATAAAGGAATAAATTTGGAATATTTTGAAGCGTGATACATGCTGTAAAATTCTTTCAAGTAAAAATGTTGAAAATGAGGAAATGAAAAAAAATCAACTCTACAATTTACTAAAAAAGTGCTCTGAGTGAGGGGCGGAGCTTAACAGCAGTCACAAAATGAGCTTGACTAAATCGGGTGAAATTAGCAGATTGGTTTATTTGATGGCCGTTTTACTGAAGAATTAAAGCAACACAAGAAAGAAATGTGGTAATATTTTTTAATTCAAAATGTATTAAATTTTTTATCAATCATTTTCATATTTTTGTATTTCTATTACTGGAGTTTAGCCTTGTCACAATCTGTTAGTTTACCTCTATTTTGCTATTAATATTTGAATGTAGTGCGTCGTTTCATGGTTTCGTTGGCATGCCTGATGCCTACCAAATTGTGCGCGGACTTCAATCGCATGCACGTATCGAGTGGACCTTCCTAAAAGCAACACGCTTGTGTGTTGCTGCCCTCTACGTTCGTTGATGTCATCTCAGAATACCAATTTCATTTTAAGAAATAAAATAAAACATTTTAAAGATAAAATGACCTCAGAATACCGCCCAAGGGCTTTACCTTGGTCCATTGCCGTCTGGGTTGGCTGAAGCCCAAGCAGAAAGCTTCCAAAGGTCTTCTCCTGAGACTCCGGTGGTGTACGTGGCATCATCAAACTTGATGGAAACATTAACGCTTATTTGATTGTCCCCTTCCTCTGTGAAGGTATCTCCATTTGTGATTTCAGGCCGGACTTTCTTCACCACGACATCTGTTAAGGTTTAGAAATAAAAGCTAATTTAATCCTAGGATCATTTGTTATTTGATGTTCCATTTTTAAGCTTGTGAAATATATACATACTATTAGCTTGTACTCATCTTGATTACAGAATTGATGAAGAAAGTGGCCTCAGGGGCTATGTGGGCTTTTAAAGTGCCTTCCTAAAAATCCTCCATCAAAATAAGTCCTGCTTTATCGATTACCATTATTTTTATGAATAAAATGCGGTTACAATATTGGTTGAGATATTGCTGCAGTTTTAGCGGTATATCGCTCGAATGATTTACAGTCGCAAGTTGCATAGTCCTCTCGCGGCATTGTGTCTTTATTAGCACCATCTTTATGCCCTGTGAGTTTCCTGGTCCGCAGAGGTTGGCACCCTATCTTGACAGGACTCGGTTACGTCTTAATCATGCACAAGGTGCACTCTTGATGATTCCTTGACCGGTAGCTTCGGAGAGAAGTGAGTGTTAATTCCCTATGAAAATGGGAGGCACACACGCTGTGGGTGCGGACGCCTCATTGAAAAGAATATATAAGGATCTATTGATGTAAAATATTCGAAAAATATCATGGAATTTATGACCGTGATTGTGATAGCTAATGATATTGTATAATAGGTATTTAAGTTATGTTTGTTTTTCTAACAACAATCAAGTGGTTACGCCGAAACCCTCTTTTATTACCCATTTATGATACAGGCTTAATGGTGGATGGTGGGTAACTGATGTTAGTGATTTAGAGATAACATTGAATGTTATATGTGTTCTACTTATGCTTGGTATTAACGCAACACGTACTGTATGGGCAGAGGACGCAACAATATCCTTCAGGTTTTCCTGGTGAAGTGCAGAATGCTGGTTGACAACTTACAATCACACAGGTAACCGTACCGTTATCGCAGGAACAGGTAGTGCATTCGTCTACGTCCCACGTCTGGGAGTCCACTTTCGGAACTCCTCGATATTCACACGGCAAAAGACCCTCACTGGAGCTGACTGAGAATGAGGACTCCTGAGCTACACACAGAAAATGAGAAAGGATTTTGGTTTGATTTTGATCTAATCACCAAATTGAAAAAGCATTAGGCGACAGACCCAATTAACGAAATCATTGATATACATCCTAAAACAAAAAGTAAATTCTTAGATCTGAGAGATGGCTCACTTTTTACTTCAAAGCGAAATATGTTTAAGCGGGAACCTTTATTAACAAGACGGCCATGCTCATTTCAGTTTCTTGAATTTTGCATTGCTCTACTATGCTAACGCATAGGCGGACCTGGCCAGGAGCCCCCCCCCCCCTTACTCGCGGAGCCCTAAAAAACAAGGGCGAAACTCAAAGATAGAATAAAGAAGGGAAAAAGAGAGGAGAAAAGAAGGTGAAAAATAAGAGGAGGAAGACGAGTGAATAAAATGAGGGGAAGACTTGGAAGAAAAAAATCATGTCGCTTTGTGATCTACATATCTTGCTCAATATCGAGCTTAAAATATCAAATTTTGAAGTCGATATACAAAACATATTTCAGCACGGAAATCAAATTTTCATCATTGTTTTTTATTTACAAATCTATTTTTAATGCTCTGTTAAAATTCCTGTTTGTGAACAAATTTTCGGCATTACTCATATGGGTTTGAGATCGCATGCTCGATCTTTAATGAAAATTCGAACCTGTCATCTACTGCTTGCCTGGCTGTAGTCCAGATTGGACCTTGTTGGTTGGAAGTGCCCTCTCCCAAAGCTAGCATGGAGGGCACATGTCTCCCAATCACTCATCTTTGCTCCCCACCAAGGTCCAGTACAAAACTTTGCAGTAACAATTTGTTACTGCAAAGTTTTGTACTGGAGCTTGGTGGGGAGCAAAGATGAGTGGATTGGCGCTGATTAGAGATTGGCAGACATGTGCCCTCTATGTTAGCTTTTGGGAAAGGGCATTTTCAAACAACATGGTCCAATCTGGACTAGCCTGGCTGCGACTCAAGAACCAGGCTATTCTGGTTCACGGCTAAGTCACGATGAACTGGAATTTAAATACCCTCGATCCTCTTCCTTCTGAATAATCAATATTCAAATGCCGCCCGCCAATAGATAGTATACAAATAGCGAATAGGCATGAGTGCAATGGTGCGAGATTTCGCATGAGGTGAAAGAAAGATGCTCTATTCAACGAGGCGGTAGCCGAGTTGAATAGAGCGTTTCTTTCTTTCACCGAATGCAAAATCTTGCACTATTGCACGAATAAGAATATTCGCTATTTGTGTTGTACAACGCCTCGGAATCTAGCGAAAATATGAAAAAAAAAAAGAGTTTTTCCCTCCAGTAATCTATGAAAAGGGAGCAAAAATATTGAAAGCAAAAAGCAAAATCCCACAAGCGCACATGATCGATCTTGGACAGCGTTGCACATTTAGCCAGCGGGCTGTACGCGTATTGTCACCTTATTCAATGAAATCGCATTGTGACGTCACCTCTAAAGCCGTGCAATGGTACATTTTAGATGGTACGTCTTGTGTGCAACGGTACGAATGTGTGAAATTCAGCCTCCCATTTGATCGCGTACAACAAGCTAAGTAGGCGTTGTACAATATAAAGAGGCTTCAATAGGAGGTAATAATACTTTGTAAAAAAAAAAAATGCTCACAGATGTGGCTGCAAATCCGCCCCTCCCCCCTATTGGCGAAGGGTAGATTCGCCCCTGCTAATGATAAGTGATTTGTCAAAACTCAATCACTGGATTAATATCAGTGCCCTGGTGATGATAGGAATATTTTCAACGGCCAACCATAATCTTCGCTCGCTTAATGAATACTACTATTTCCAAGAAGGGCCCTTAATGAGGGAATTTAGGATTTGGAAACTAATATCTTTTCAGGTGGAATTGAAATACATGTGACTACTTATACACTTGTTCGAATTTTCAATTTTAAAGGCAATTGTGCCTTATATATATACTAGTAGATTTGGTTCAATCAAGGGTTAAGCCTAGTAGTAAGACTGCGCAATTTTAAGATCCACCCCTGGTGATGTGAGTGATTTGGAGATTACATTAAATGTAATATCTTTTAATTATGTATGACATTAACACAACACGTACTGTACATGCTGTATGGGCAGACGTAGCAACATTCTCCGTCAGGTTTTACTGGTGAAGTGCAGGATGCTGGCTGGCAACTCTCAATCACACAGGTAGCCATACCGTTATCACAGGAACAGGTAGTGCATTCGTCTACGTCCCACGACTCGGAGTCCATGTACGGAATTCCTCGATAAACACACTGCAAAAGATTGTCGTCGGAGCTGATGCTGACTGAGAGTGAGGACTCCTGAGCTACACACATAAAATGAGAAAGGATTTTGGTTTGATTTTGATCTAATCACCAAATTGAAAAAGCATTAGGCGACAGGCCTAATTAACGAAATCACCGATATACATCCTAAAAGAAAAAGTAAATTCTTAGATCTGATAGATGGCTCACTCTTTTATACTTCTAAGCTAAATATGTTTAAGCGGGAACCTTTGTTAACAAGATGGCCATGCTCATTTCAGTTTCTTGGATTTTGCATGGCTCTACTAAGCTAACGCATAGGCGGATCCAGGAGGCCCGAGCCCACCCCCCCCCCCCCCCCCTTATTCGCGGAGCCAAAAAAAACAAGGGCGAAACTTAAAGATAGAATAAAGAAGGGAAAAGAGAGGAGAAAAGAAGGTGAAAAATAAGAGGAGGAAGACGGGTGAATGAAATAGCATGAGGGGAAGACTTGGAAAAAAAGTTCATGTCGCTTTGTGATTTACATATCTTGCTCAATATCGAGCTTAACATATCAAATTTTGAAGTCGATATACAAAACATATTTCAGCACGGAAATCGAATTTTCATCATTGTGTTTGATTTACAAATCTATTTTTTTAAATGCTCTGTAAAAAATTATGTTTGTGAACAAATTTTCGGCATCACTCACAGTAGCGGACCGTGACCCGGAGGAGACAAAGCATTGGGGGCACTGCATTGTTTGTGAACAATGCCGTGCCCCCCCCCCCCCCAATGCTTTGTCTCCTCGGGGTCACGGTCCGCCACTGATTACTCATATGGGTTTAAGATATCGCATGCTCGATCTTAAATGAAAATCATAAGTCAGAAAAAATTGGAACCAGTTGGATTCGAACCTGTCATCTACTTCTTGCCTGGCTGCGACTCAACCACTAGGCTATTTTGTTTCACGGCTAAGTCATGATGAACTGGAATTCAAATACCCTCGATCCTCTTCCTTCTGAATAATTAATATTCAAATGCCGTCCATCGTTGACAATAGATAGGATATAAAGAGGCTTTAATAGGAGGTAATAATACTTTGTAAATAAAATTGTTCACAGATGTCGCTGCAAATCCGGCCCACCCCCCCCCCCCCTTATGGAACAAACACAGTGTTACCACAGTGTGTACCACAGTGTGTACCACAGTGTGTAACACAGTGTGTACCACAGTGTGTACCACAGTGTGTTCACAGCGTGTACCACATGTGTTTAATATATTATTTTGGGACGTGTGGTAACACTGTGTTTACAACACTGTGTAACACAGTGTTGCCACACAGTCGCCACACAGTCCGAACCACATATTAAACACACTGTGTACCACACGTTTATAACCACATAGTCCTTTACACTGTGGCATTCACCACATAGTCAACCACACTATGACATACACCACATAGTCCACCACACTATGACATACACCACATAGTCCACCACACTATGACATCAACCACATAGTCCACCACACTATGACATATACCACACAGTCCACCACACTATGACATATACCACAGAGTCCACCACACTATGACATGCACCACATAGTCCACCACACTATGACATATACCACATAGTCCACCACACTATGACATATACCACAGAGTCCACCACACTATGACATATACCACAGAGTCCACCACACTATGACATACACCACATAGTCCACCACACTATGACATACACCACATAGTCCCCCACACTATGACATACACCACATAGTCCCCCACACTAAGGTGCTCATCTTACTGTGATGTCTACCACAGTCCACCACACGGACATTGACTACACAGTCCACCACACTGTGGTATGCATGTGCCACTAGCTCGTTTACCACATGCAGTCCACTACATACCCATGCAGCACATACCATGTAGACCACTGCAACACAGGCCAACTGGAACGAAGCACAGTGTCCTGCAATCTTGACCACAAAAGTATACCATCATTGCCAATTAGTGCTGATCTCAATAGGAGTGGAAGCTAATAATAGTGTCACCAATTCAAATCAAATTTTAGAATATATCTTTCATCATTTTGCATACCCACTTGTAAAAAAAAAAATCAACACTAAAAACTTCCATCCTCCTGATCACAACAAAATTGATTTGAGAATTTGTCTGTTGTCACTGGCTATAGGTACTTGGGTGGTTGTATCATGGTAGACACTGTGCTTTGGTCCCAATCTGAAGAGTAGGGAGAGCAATCTACAAGACACAAGAAAATATAATTAGAAATAAAAAATGAAAAAAATTCATTTTGTTCAGTTTAATAAACAGTAATATAATAAAAGCAACATGAAAATAACTGGGTCATAAATACAAGCACTGTGAATACAAACATGAATTTTTCTCCTCGATTTTCACAAGTAAACATACGTTGTGGAATGAAATTGTTTGGGAAAACAAGCCTGGTATGAAATATTTCTTAAATGTAAACATATTAACAGGGTACTCCAGGCTGACATAATACAATTTTAACAAATAAAGTAAAAGGAGACAAATAAAATACTGCAAATTTCATCAAAATCTGACAAGGATGACAAAGTCATTACATTTTTAACTTTTGCATTACTAGGGCAAAACAGTGCTATGCATGTCTTCATGAATATGCAATGAGCAAGCTGATGATATCCCCACGTAATCTTTTGTATTTTATTTCAAAAAATTATATTTAGTCAAATTTTGTCACCAGATATAATAAAAAAATGGGATTAACAACTGATTTAGTTTGTAAGAAAATCATTGTGCCAACTTATTTTGTTACAAGGGAGACATGTTGTGTACACATGTAGGAAAATGACATGACATCATTAGTCAACCTATTGCACATTCATGATGACTTGCATATGACTATTTTCACAAAATAATGCTAAGCTTGAAATACTATAACTTCGCTATTTGCTATCAGATTTTCAGCGTTTTGCTCGGTGGATTTTACTATATTTATTTTGATATGATTATTTTCAGCCTGGAGTACCCCTTTAAGGTATCTAACATTTATGAGTCTATATTCTGACAAATTTATCGTTGAGGTTGTTCTTTCATTCAAATGCAAGTATCTTCGTTCGAAACAAGACTTGCAAGGTTACAAGTGATGAAAACACCGAACTAAAATAACCTGTTTAAAAGAAAAGGTTACTTGAAAAAAAAACAAGTGGAACGCCTCTGACAGTCTCGCCTGTGTCACGCAATTCAATATAGCAACAATGCTGACTTTGAATAAAAAACAGTGATACGTGATTACCCTAATGTTCAAGTTTACTTTCAAAGTTAAGAAGACATTTCCAAAATTATTACCAACATAGTCAAAGTTCTTTGACGCTAAATGACATTTGACCTTAATCATTTGACTAAAAACTAGTGCAAGACTATCAATGATACTTGATTACCCTTATATCCAAGTTTCATGAACCAGATCCATAAACTTTCAAAGTTATGACATTTAAAAAAATATCTCGAGCATGCATGGTCACAGTTCATTGACCCTAAGTGACCTTTGACCTTAATCATGTGACCTAAAACTCATGCAAGATGATAAGTGAAACTTAAATACTCATGTCCAATTTTCCTGAACTAGGTCGATAAAATTCCAAAGTTAAGATGACATCTCAAAAACTTTGGTTAAGATTTTGATAACCAAACATGGTCAAATTTTATTGACCATAAATGACCATTGGCCTTGACAATGTGACCTGAAACTCATTGTCAGTAGTACTTGATTACCCTTATGTTCAAGTTCATGAAATAGGATCATGATGATGACACTTAAAAAAATTAACAGTTCAGATTTCAGTGCTGTGACCTTTGACTTTGATCATGTGACCTGACAGGCTGACACTAATGTAAGATTATCAGCAACTTTTGTACAAGTTTCATAAAATAGGCCCTTATATTTTTAAAGTTATGACATAAAAAAAAATTAGACCCTAAATGACCTTGATCATGCAACCTGGACACTCATGCAAGATGGTCAGTGATACTTAGTTACACTTATGTCCAAGTTTCATGAACTAGGCCCATATACTTCCTAAGTTATGACGACATTTCAAAAACTTAACCTTAGTTAAGATTTCAATGTTGACGACGACGCCGCCGTAGTCGGAAAAGCAACGCCTACACATGTAGTAAAGCAAATCCCTACCATCACAGAGAGTTGTGAAATTTCGAAACAGGAAGAAGTAACCAACATTTATTTTTCAAAAATAAGAACACTTTGCATATATTTTGCCTTTTCACACCTATAGACAAATATCAGAAAAATATGAACAAGAGCCAAAAAATGTCCACAAATCTCTTGCATGAAGTGCATATACTAGCGTCCATATAGCTGCATATAAGTATTCCTTTGTATTAGTTGGAACTTGGAAACAGTATCAAACGGAAGGTACATGGCAAGAAAATGATTTGTCATAGTATAAATATAAAAATATATCAATCTGAGTTTGATGAATAGCACAAGGTGATAAAGCAGGAGTTGGAATGTCATGATAAATTTTGAAAGCACACACTATATAAACCTGAGTTGGCTGTATTAGCAGACATGTCATAATACATGAAAGACATTTTCGTGTAATATATACCCATGATCAGAATAAAATGGGTTTTTTAATGACTTGTATGAGGCAATATTAAGGCTTGTTTCCAAACAAAAAAAGGTATCACAGTTAAACCTGCTTTTCTGCACGTCTTCGAGATGAACGGACATCTTTCAGCTTCTGGCCCATGCGTGCACGTACTTGGCCCATGGAAGTGCAGGGAAATTTGCTTGTTGTGTGTGCTGAAAATAAGAAAATGAAAGGACACAAAAACTGGCTCAAAGTCTCAAACTTTTATCAAAGACTCTACATCATTTATAAATATCAATTAAAGCCAAGTCAAGTTCCGTCTGTTTGTGACTGTTGGTTACTCAGCTGCAGTGGAGTATCTAAGAGTCACAAACATAACAAAAAACCATGCATACCCATGAAACAGGATTATAATATTAGGGGCAGATAAGTTAAAGCAAGAAAATCAAGATTTCAGGCTCGGTAATCTTATTTCTATAGTCCTACTTGATTGAAAATATCTTATGAAATGACAAGGAAGTGACTTAAAGGAAATTAAGTTCTTAAACTGGTTGATTGTCTAAGCCTTTGACTCTAATTTCTAATTTCTTTGGTCCGCCGTTCTGGAAGAAATTGTACTGGTGACAGGCAGCATCGTTGTAAAATGACAAGACATTTGTGAAGATCAATCACTTACTTAAAAAATTAAAATGTTTTCTATGGTTACGTAGATTCAAATCAAAGTCGGTGTCCTTTTCCTCCTTTTTCTGTTCGTTTGTTTTTGTTTCCACATCAAAACTTATTTTCACGGTAGATTACCATTTGGAGAGACTGTGCTATTCTACATGTAGTACATGTAGTTTCTCTTTCAGGGAGATTCACCCTAACCCTCCGCCTTGAAATTATTGACGAGCTTGGTAATATGAGAAATTACAGGGCATCTTCCTATTTACAGTAATTGTGATATTCTGAATTCATTTGTAGATTCACGCAGAGACAATCATTCTTGGCAAAATACACAAGAAAATGTAAAAGCTATCAAAGGGGAAGTTCACCCTGATGAATAATTGGTTGTAATAAGAAGCAAAAAAATTGAGAAATATATCAGTGAAGGTTTGATAAATATCATTAAAGAACAGAGATTTTTTTAAATATGATTTTATGACATCACAGACGATATGAATTGCCCAAAATGCCATTTTTTCAAAAATTGAAAGTGATTTCTTTATTTTTGCGGTGGATATATCATCAGACACATCATTTCATAGCCCCTTCTACTAGAATTTACCATAACGCAAATCTGTGTGTGAGACAGTGTTATTTGTGAATGTTGATATGCCAGGGCTAGCAATGGAAATTCATCCGTTTAGAGTGCCAATATCCTACAATGATATACCAAGAAAGTCAGAAAAAAACTTTAACATTTAAAAAAATCACCAATTTAATGAAAAAGCATGTCCGGAAAACATAACTCTCATCTCATATAGATGTATGTCCTGAAAGAGCATCTACTCCATCATAATTTCAGATACCATTTTTATGTGGTATATGTTTAACCTTCGATAATTAAGAGGTATTCTTTGTTGTGATGTAAAATTCTATTTGCACCAAAAGCATGAATGCAATGCTCTGGAGAAGATACTCTTTCTGGACATATGAGAATTTTGTTTTCTGGTCATGATTTTTCATTTAATTTAATTGGCCACAGAATCTTGCCGTAAATAATAAACTTTTAAACTGACCTTCATGGTTCCGCTGGTCTTCAGTCTTTTTCTTCTTTAGAAGCTCTGCCATAGCAGATCTGTCAGCTTTCCCAACCTGCAACCAAAAATGGAAATAAAATATGAACACATATGGAATATGTTTAGAATTTTTAAAAATTAAAATTTAATTGAGCCTCCCCCCCCGCTCAACATTTTTCAAGACCATTCAGCTGCGATTTTTTGGGGTGACCGCGCCGCGCCACTCACATTTAAGTCTCGCATATCTTCTGAGTTCAAATTTGCGACACCTGGGTACGCGGTCATGTGCAAATCCAATGCAATTCTGTATCTAGACTAGGAATCCAGACAAAATTCATAAGTGTATCATTATTTTTAGTTTTTCTAATGAATTTTCTTTTATTGAAGTAGTACCACCAATACTTTCCAATTCCATCAATTTTTTTTTCAAGTAGAAATTTAAGAGCAATTTTTTAATCACCACTGGCAGCGATATCAAGTTATGTAGAAGTCATTTTTTTGCAAATCACAGAATAAAGTCTGGCCTGCTTCAGGTAAACACTTATCACTTTGGAATTTCCTGGCTAGTAGGCTTCAAAATTTCCTGATCCATGCACGTCTTTAAAATTTAAGTTGAATGTAAAGTTTCAACGTACCCTCTTTCTCACCTCTTTTTTTGAGGTTGAAGCCTCATCCTCCATGTCCTCATCTGTGGCATCAGACTCATCCATAGCCTCATCTACTCTGGTTGCGGTGTTTAGGAACTCCTTCTCTTTCTTTAGTACATCAGCTTTTTTTCTGTAAGGGACAGGCACATTAAGGACAGACATAAATAATCAGAGTAATTTCAAAGAGCCATTTATGAAATGCATTGTAAAAATGGAGTTTTAGCATTATTAGATTTATTACTACAGAGTACAGACAAGTTATCAAATCAGAATTCAGACACCAGTTTTTAAGTTATAGACGTAAATAATTTTATTCTGTACACACAAACTATTTTGAGTTGTAGACATATTTTTCAGTAGATCTAAATAACATAATTATTATTTAAAAACTAGTAAGAATCTTTCACATCATTAAATTTGCCCCCAAATTTGTTAATTAGCAGATGTAATGCTAATCCAGTCTAGCCAGGAGGCTTCTAGAGAGTAAAAATCATTTACTAACGTAACTTATTCTCACACGAAGCCAGGGCTTCTATTGTATACATGTGCATGTAGGCAGCCAAAACCTGAAACTTTTGCCCCTGAGATTTCTACTTTCTCTCTAAAAAGATCTAGCCTTAAATCATGTACCTGGGATACAACTTCATTTCCGACATTTCTATGCTATGGATTTTATTTTTAGACAAGAATTCATTTAAAAAAATGACAAAAATATCATGAAAAGAAGAGACTTGCCCGATGTTTACACCGCCATCTTGTTTTCTATTGTTCTTCACCCACGATACGGACGCTTGAGTCGAGTAACGTGGGTGAGAGTAGCCAGGCGGCTTCTAGAGAGTAAAAATCATTTACTAACGTAAGGTTACTCTCATACGAAGCCAGGTCTTCCTTCTCATAGACGCGTGCGTCGGGTAACGTTGGCGAAGAACAATAGGAAGTAAGATCGGGCAAGTCTCTTCCGTCTTTTCACAATATTTCTCTCATTTTTTTGATGAATTCTTGTTAAAAAATAACGAGAGCGGAGAAATGTCGGAAATGAAGTTTTTTCAATATACATGATTTAGGGCTAGATCTTTTCTATTAAGGAAAGTAGAAATCTCGGGGGTGAAAGTTTCAGGTTTTGGCTTCCGTCGTGTGGGTCAATGGGAAGGAAGACCTGGCTTCGGATGAGAGTATCCTTACGTTAGTAACTGATTTTTACTCTCTAGAACTAGAAGCCGCCTGGCTACAATGTAGGTGAGAGTAAGGCCGTGTTTATGCTTCCACTTTTCAAGCCAGAATCAGCGTTTCCAAACGTGATTAGTCCAAAACACTGTTGCGTCCATGCTTACTTTCAGTTAAACGCTGTTTCAAAACGCCAATCGTAAACTCACAAAAATGTGCATTTGTAAACGTCGTTTGACCAGAATCAGGCTTTCTGGGGAAGTATAAACAGAACCACGATCGTAAACGTGTTTAAATGACGTCATTTGGTACATGCTTCCGGTGAGATGAAAATCCGCGGACAAATACAGTCGTATTGCTCCTTGTTATCTCTACGTAAAAACAATAATCGGAAACCCCCCCCCCCAAAAAAAAAAAAAAGGCGCGCCCAATTTGACCTCGCTTTACAAGATCATGATTTGCTATGAAAAGTTAAGCATAAACAGCACTCCCAGAACCACGTTTACGATCGGCGTTTTGAATCGACGTTTGAAATCGCTGATTCTGTCCTCGCAATGGAAGCATAAACACACCCTAAGATACGTTAGTATTAGTCTTGAGGACACAATGATGATGATTTTTTTTATCATATACTTCTTCATCATTGACGTCTTGACACTCTCTCCATAGTGTCTTAAGCGAAGGACTAAAACAAAGATGGATTTCCCTAGAAAATCCATCTTTTTAAACCAAAATCACAAGAATTCTATTCATTCTTACACCTTCCTACGCCTAATGCGTAGGAAGGTTTTAAATATTATTATATAAAAATATAAAACATGAAGATTTCTTACCTAACTGATGCCGCGTAGACCCCCCTTCCACATGTAAACAACGGAAATACAATACAATAGCGTCGACCCTTGAACCGCTTATGTATGACGTACTTCCGGAAAGCAATCCCGTCTTAACGAACAATTTAGAGATAAAAATTCTTATTAAACAAATATTAAAATTTATTTTTTGATTATAAATAATTCATATTAATATATATAAATTATTTATGATCACGAAATAAATTTTAATATTTGTTGAATAAGAATTTTTATCTCTAATTTCTATCTCTAAATTTTATATTTTTATATAATAATATTTAACACCTTCCTACGCATTAGGCGTAGGAAGGTGTAAGAATGAATAGAATTAATAGAATTCTTGTGATTTTGGTTTAAAAAGATGGATTTTCTAGGGAAATCCATCTTTGTTTTGGTCCTTCGCTTAAGACACTATGGAGAGACTGTCAAGACGTCAATGATGAAGAAGTAGATGACATATCTAAAAAAATCATCATTGACATTGCTTCCTCAAGACTCCGTTAGTATAGGCCTAGTATTAGTAAATGATTTTTTACTCTTTAGAAGCCTCCTGGCTAGTAGAAAAGATGGAAAGAGCTTACGGCCGTGTTTGTGTCGCCATCTTGATTTCTTTGTCTTTCGCTTGGCGACAGCACGCAAATCGCGTGATTCGTTTTTTTATGAATTCTTCTTTAAAAATGAAATCAATATCGCAGAAATGTTACACCCGGTAATCTACTTCACTTGGAAAATAAGTTGAACCCCATGACAGGTAGGCCTACATGTTTTACATGTTTTAGGGCTAGATTTAGAAATTAGAGGGAAAGTAGAAATCTCGGGGGCGAAAGTTTCAGGTTTTGTACCAGTGGCAGTACCGTACGTGGGTGAATAGCTCGTGATCCCAGGCGTCAGTGGGGAGTAACCCTACGACTACGTAGAGTACTGTGTAGAGCTAAATTCATAGTAACCCAGGCCAGGGAACTCCCTGACTTTCAGTTTCAGACGCCTCCAGGCTAGTCATGCTAGTCGAGCACCACATAGCCTATAGATCTATATACATACGGACACGGTTCGACAATTACCCCTGGACAAAGGGAGAGCATAAATAATTACATATTAGGTACAAATCAGGATATAATAATGTATTATTTACCACTGGCCACTAACACCTTGGCCTTCCACATCCCAGCCAATGTTCCGGCCGTTTCTCTGCCGGGGGTTCCGGACTCCACCAGGCCCTCATCTCAAGTTCGGGTCCACCAAGTTGACCAACATCTTTTTGTTACAAAATCGCTAGAACCAGGTAAGGTAATCCTGCTTACCTTGGTAGTAGAGACGAGAGACATCACCGGTATCCGACGACGAAGTTCCTTGAAAAGCTCTAACTCTCTGGTATAATCTCTTGTAGTGGTCTCAGTAAATGGTCTCTTGAAATGGTCTCTGCCGTGGCCCGGCGTGGCAGCTCTTTATATACGGGGCTGCCGGGCCTACGGCTGACTGGGCAGCAAGGGCTATTGATCGGGGGAAACAGGGGCAGGGTCTCCTGCCCTACAATGTAATCTTACCGATTACTATATTCCCCCCAACCAACAAAAACCAGGCCCATCTTAAAATCCTTTTAAAAACTTGACAATGTCCTTTTAATAAAAACTGCAAATCTTGCCATATATTAAAAATTGTAAATGACATGGGCCTATTTTCATCATGTACATGTATCATGTCCGTCTTGATAAAATGTAATGAGTACTGAATAATCTTTGATCGACTACTAGTATTCTACTTCTACATCAGTATATGCCCTAGCACAAGTAGATTTTGATGAACATTAAAATACACAACTCGAGGGCGTATGCAGTGAGAAATATTGGAGAATGGACAGCATACATGCACATCTGGGATTACCCAATGAGATTCAACTTTCAATGGGTCACAATAAAATGATCGTTATTCTGAAAGTCACTGTCTACTTACTATTTATAATTCATGATTTCAAAATGATTACATGAATGATCAGTGTCTCATTAATGCGACTCAATGTATAATAATGAGTTTTGTTTTTCGTCTGAACAGGTAAGGACCTAACCTCTTGGGTAAACCCATACATTTAAAAAGTAACTACAGTTAAAATAGAGGAAGGACCTTATTCATATTTAGCAAATTAAATTCTATTTCCTTTGTTTACTTCAAGAGCAATGCAGTCCTTAAAAGGTAAGTGTAAACAAAAAACTATATAGCATTTGAACAATTGGCAGTCCGACGTATAAAGCCACTTAAATGTTTCTCGAAAGTAATGTTGCCACATTGAATTTCACAAGATGATTCATTATGATTTGCTAAAATATTTAAACTGTCCGCAAACTCCTTGGTAAATTTTGTCCTCATAATATTAAAGTGGGACAATTGGTACTTCTGGTTAATGCACATCAAGTGAAACATCAAAATGTTTCCTGACTTGTTGAGGTACAAGTTTTGACATGTGCATAATTCTAGAAAGGCATAAAATTCGAAGAATAAAGTCCTATCCCCATATAAAATATAAAATATATTGATAAATATAGTTGCCACAGCAAAGGCAATTGGTTTACAAAATCAGCAAGGTATGAATATTTCATTTATCTTGATAAAGTGTTAGGGATATCATTGCAAATTGTGTAATATTTCTGTCATAATTGTTATTTGATTATAATCACCTTCCCAATAAACTTACACTCAGGCCTAAATGACCTAAGGGGCAAGTCCTTTAACTGCATGCAGGTATGTGCCAGAATTTGATTGAATGCAAACTAATGCAATTTTTAATGTAATTCAAGTAAAATCTGGCTGTCATATTGCAATGAAAATCCCTTCTACTTTATCTTAACACTTCTCTACTTTATCTTAACACTTCTCCCTCTCCCTTTCATCTTTTTTTTTCAGGTGGTGGCCATGGAGGTAGCAGCCAAGGGGTGCAAGAGAAGAATGGAGTATCCCCAAGGGAGAACAAGATATAGGCATACAAGAGAGTCCCTTCTCCATCATGAGATGTGGAGGGTCTACCTTGCATCCCAAGTGCATCCCTAATCGTCTGCTGGCCATACATGTACATGTTCAACTGTTTCAATTGATCACAATCATCTGCCGGAAACATTGAAAAACTTCTACCCAGGCAGGAAGAGTTGTTTTTTATGATAGTTGTGATCTTTTGCGACTTTGAAACAGGGGGAGAGGGTTGGTCCTTACATATTGGGATCGAGGTCGGACCCACTCCTCCGATCCCAGATCGTTTCCCTGATTTTGTTCAGAGGTGTTGGATACCGATTCATTAAGCAGGGTCTTGGGCTCAAAAGGACCAGGCTTCTCATTTCCATGGCAACAGACACTCTGATCTGGTGTTGAGTGCACTAATATCACAGGTTTCTTTAAGTCCATGGAAGAGGTCTGATTCTTAGCAGCCTCAGGAAGACCCTTAGGGTTACCCATGCTAGGTTCTTGTATTGTACTCCTTTCTGAAGTTAGTTGCTCTATTTTGGCTGTCAGGTATTCAACAGATGATTCTAATGCGTCAAGTGCTTTAAGGCGATGAAGCACAAAGTCCATCTTGTATTCCAAAAGAGTAACTCGATTTTCAATTAACCTATGATTGATAGAATAAGCACTTACTCTTTCAAGTATTTCTGACTGTTTAGAATGAGCTTCTGAGGGAGGGGGAAGTTGTTCGTTTTCCCCGCTCCGTCCCTTATCATGCTTATATTCTAATGAACCAGACTGTTTAGTTAGAGCTTCAGAGGGAGGGGGAAATTGTTTGTTTTCCCCACTCAGTCCCTTATATCCTAATGAACCTGGGGTTGCCCTGATCTGCTTGAGTGAGGAGGTGTGTGTAACAGAGGGCAAAGGTTTTGCTCTTTGACATGTTTGCTTTGGTTTTGAGGTTGCCACTGAGCTGACACCACTACTCACATCACTCTGGTATCCATTACTAATACCCTGAAGATGGGCAGATGAAGGGGAACGAGTATCCCTCAAACGCTCATGAGGTGATTGCGGGGTTAACCGTTTACAGTCTTCGACTGCCCATTCTTCAGAAGATGAAGAAGCCCTTGAGTACCCATTGCTGTTTGAAGGACGAGAAGATGAAGGGGACCGAGTCTCACGCCTTTGATCATACTGATTATCATAAAAGGATCGAGGGGGTGAACCATGGTGTCCTTCATCCTTCCGTACTCGGGAATGAGATGTGCTAGGGTGCTCTGTGCTTACTCGAGAATGGACGGGCGAAGGAGAGGGAGTGTTCCACCGGTGAGGATCAGAAAACGATCCTCGAGGGGAAGACTGCCTTTGGCCTTTACCCTTCCTTTCTGAGTAACGGATGGATGAAGGGGAGGAAGCATCCTGCCTGGAAGAATCAGAAAATGATTCGCCAAGAAGATACCAACTATGCCCGTCATCCTTCCGCTCTTCATATCGTGATCGAGAACGACGAACAGGTGAAGAGAAACGAGTATCCCATCCTCGCATCCTTGAATCATAAAATGATTCTCTCGGGGGATCCCGCCTATATTCTTCACCCCTCCGTCTTTCTTCAGAAGGTGATGGAGATCTATGTTTGTTTCGATACCTAGGCGAATGTGATTCACGATCATAATCATAATCATCCCGATAAGAGTGGGGTGAGGATTCGTAACATCGCCCACGACGTGGAGGAGAATGATCGTGATCACTTGGGTAATCACAATAATGGTAAAAATCCCTATCTCGCGATGGAGAATTGTAATGACTGTCGTAATAATAATCATCCCTGTATCTTGATGGGGATTCGTAATGCGGTCTATTACTGCGACGAGGGGAAGACTCATAACGATCACCCTTTGAATCATATTGATGACGATCGCATTCGCCCAGCAATGGAGTCTCGCTAGAATAATCATCTCCCCTGTAATCATGCTGTGGGGAAATGGAGCGATCTCTCCGATTGTGGCGCGAATGGGATCTGTCAAGGTTAGCCCTAGTTCTGTTAGCCTTGGGTTTTTCCCCTTGGCCGTTGTCATGACTTACTGCATCGCAATGAGCGTTGCGGTAATGCCGTGAACGTTGAGGGGAAGTATCATGATCTTCCATCGACCTTCTTTTTACATCTCTAGAATTCCTCCTTTCAGGGGAATCTGAATAATTATCATATCTACTCGAGACTTCACGTTCATTCCACCAGCGATGATGATACTTATCTGACATATGGGAGGAATCATCACTGGAGGAATTTGAATGGTAATGGTCATAGTCCTTTGACCTATGCATGTTAATTTAATGTTTAAACTTGTATTCCAAAAAGTTCAACAGGAGGTGGGACAATGAAATATTACCGAAGTCTCTTGGAGATAACTTGTACAAAATATATCTATATATTACAATTACTAATTCACCTACGAATCAATACTAAGTATTACAACAGATTCTTATAAACAAGCTGCAAATTGTAAATATTCAACCTACAAGTCGCAAGATACGTTGCGAATTGTAAGATACAAGTCACAAATCAATTTGTAAGTTAAATAAGAAAGTACAAGCCGCAAATTGTATATGGTATGACCTGTACCCAACTTGAAAATTTGAGTGCACAAAACAATAATAATGCTTGACTTTACGCAATTCGCGTAGCTAAAGCCAATTACTGACCTGGTAATACGATCAGCAAAATTGGGGCAAGTAATAAATAAAGCACGCAATTCAAATAAACGCTAAGTGTACTCAGCGCTGTCAAGTTGCATACACAAGTCTTAACTACGATATGAAAATATTTGCAATGAAAACAGTTGAATACTAATAGTAATATAGATCTGCACTCGGAATACTGAGTAAGTTCAGGATTCCGCTCGCACAAGATGCAAAAGAAATATCAATGTGTATACTTTATTTACAAATTGATATGTTCATGCACCCATAATTATTATTTATTTATGCATAAGTTCTTGCACTAACAATATCTTGAACGCCTCTTTGTTCTTGGAAAGTGGACAAACTATATTTATTTACAAGTTATACAAGTATCGATTGACAAGAAACTCTTGCTTGTCAACAAACAATAATTAATTGAACTAAACAACTTCAATTAGCCCACTTGGCTTTGATTCAGGCGTTCTTTCACCAACTAAACTAAAAGAACACTCAGCCTACTTGACTGTATAACAAATAAAAATAAACTGTTATGCAAGAGGTAAATTCTTATTGGTACTGAATTTCTTTACTGCTGCAAATTCATCTAACAGTACAGCAATAACAAATTATGTCAAATTCTTGAGTTTCCGAATTTTATTTACAATGATGATGATCCTGAAACATAAGAAACAAACAAGTAATCGCTGCAATAAATCCTAAATATTTCCTTGGTAAATACCTTAATAGATAATTTCAATGTCTCCAATAATTCCAGTGAAATATTACTTGGAGCGAGGGAGTGAGATGAATGGAATCAAGCAATTAAATATAAAGGTATTAAAAACCAAATAACCCCCAACGTTGACTTATTAAACACCCAAGAATTATCATAATGACAATCGCCAAAAAGGTGAAAAAGAAGTCAGGATTATCTAGCTTCAACACTAAAAATAGAAACTTCTAATATAACATGGTGTTCCTTGCCACCACAGGAATTAACAATTGGAAATTAAGCCAAGTCGAAGCTGAAAATACGCTTTAATCAAGCTAATATGTTTTAATAATCCAGTGGACAAAACTTTAAATTCCAAATGCAATCTCCTGTTGAAGCTAATAAATAATAATATAAATTGCCAACTGGTTAAACCTGCTAATTAGAGGAGCCCACGACTATCATGTAGGGAGGCAACTACAAAATTTAAAGTATTAAATTTACTAACAAGTTCAAACAGTGAAACAATTATTAATATTAAACAAACCCCAAACTATTAATATTTATCTTTTAATTAGGGGAAAGCTTAATAAATTCGGTAAGAGCCTGCTAATTATTAAAGTCACTTTCAATTCCGGCTAGTGAGATGTCCAACCTTGAATTTACAGGGGCAAATCCACAATCTAACATCTGAACAGTCAATTGAAGGCTAATTCAATTAAAAGACCTATCGAAATAAAGATAATTCTAACTCACTCCACTCCCTTTCTTTTATTTTTATTTTTTTGCAAGAGCTAACGGAGGTTTAAATTGTGGGGAAAGGTTATCAAAAACTAATTACTGGCCCCTGTCTTGGAAATCTGCTCCCTCTGTTGATTAAAAAGAGAGAAAATTCCAAGAAAGGAGGAGAAAATTCAGCTTGGAAAATAAATTGGAATTGATAATTGAAAACTCCGATGTACCAAATACGTTCAGGAATTTCAAAAACAAAAGCAGATTCGCGCCAGAAACGCGTGTTGGAATTTATGAATTGGAAGAAGCGGGCGCGAGCACAATAGAAAATATTTGGTCAATGACCTGCACGGCGATCCCTCTCACCAGAAAATGCCACACCCAAAATCAAAATGAGCTCCAAATAATCTTCAAACTTATTATTTTCCACGGAAAAATACTAAAAATTGATCCCCAAAACAATTACTTTGCTTTATCTGAAAGCTAAAATCAAACTCGTACGATAACGGCGTTGTGCAGCTCTATGCAGTTCTGCACATGTAAATAGCAGTGCAGCACAGCGCGAAAATTTTAACAATTACGGCCTACGCTACAAAAATACTTATGTTTATGGGCAAAATAACCCCTACTTAACGAGAAAATAGCTTCACTCCGAATTAAATCTCAGTGAAAATACAATATCATTCCAAATGATCAAAATGCAGCTCGTATGTCTGCGGATTTACGTGTCCGATAACTGAACACACGGCGGCGCGTTGACGTGTCCGATAATTGGACACACGTACACGGCAGCGCGGTGACATACACGGACATGCAAAAATAAGAAATTCTCAAAATCACAAAATACTCGATAACCGAGCTAAAAAATGTTATTAAATAGCGCAGTTTCGATGTAGACGCAGCGCCAATAAGGTAATCCTGCTTACCTTGGTAGTAGAGACGAGAGACATCACCGGTATCCGACGACGAAGTTCCTTGAAAAGCTCTAACTCTCTGGTATAATCTCTTGTAGTGGTCTCAGTAAATGGTCTCTTGAAATGGTCTCTGCCGTGGCCCGGCGTGGCAGCTCTTTATATACGGGGCTGCCGGGCCTACGGCTGACTGGGCAGCAAGGGCTATTGATCGGGGGAAACAGGGGCAGGGTCTCCTGCCCTACAATGTAATCTTACCGATTACTATACTATTAACCGTTCCTTGTTTCCACCCAGTGTTGTTCTAAAACCCACATGGTTGATATCCTTATCAATTCAAGAAGATTAAGACAAAGTGCAGTAAGATCAGATTCTAACGGGCGTAAATATTGGATGAAGTGATAAACTGTAACGGGCGTCGATCGGTGAGCTTTGAATTTGAAACGCACATGTACACGAGCGCGCTAGCGGTATGTAGCATGCCTCGCCGAAAATAGATTTCCGAGGCCGAGATTTACCGAAGAGTTCCGGATATCTAGTATAGATCTATAACTCTATTGAACGTTATAGCCTTTACTGATAGTTTATCCATTGCGATGATGATCTTAAAAGAAAATAAAAAAATCATCAAATATCAAATTACCGGCAAAATTTCAGTGTAAATTATAAACTAAATGGAGATTGTATTGGGAATAGTGCATCAAACAATTTTTCAAGTTTAGTACTCCTCCCTGCTCCCCGGCCCCCCCCCCCCCCCCCCCGACGAGCTTGAAGACCCTTTTTTGCTTTTCGGGTACGATTGAAGAACTTATTGTGGTAACACTGTGTTTGTTACCCAACTATGTGGGCAATTATGTGATTAACAATGTGATCTGAAGTCTAACACTGTGAATACATAGTTAGTCAACTATGTGAACACACTGTGGTAACACTGTGTTTGTTACCCAACTATGTGAGCAATTATGTGATTAACTATGTGATTTTTTGACTTACGTTTAAACGCAACTCTCTCTGCAACGAACCCCAGGGGTCCGTTGCAGAGAGAGTTGCGTTTAAACGTAAGTCAAAAAATCAATCGCAAGTCCAAAATGCACGCTGCTGATTGGCTGAAAATCAAGTTGCGCATGATTTTTAGAGTTGCGTTTGATTGCAACTCTTTCTGCAACGGGCCCCTGAAGTCTAACACTGTGTCCACATAGTTTACACATAGTCAACTATGTGAACACACTGTGGTAACACTGTGTTTGTTACCCAACTATGTGGGCAATTATGTGATTAACTATGTCATCTGAGTCTCACACTGTGACCACATAGTTTACACATAGTCAACTATGTGAACACACTGTGGCAACACTGTGTTTGTTGCCAAACTATGTGGGCAATTATGATTAACTATGTGATCTGCAGTCTAACACTGTGACCACATAGTTTACACATAGTCAACTATGTGAACACACTGTGGTAACACTGTGTTTGTTACCCAACTATGTGGGCAATTATGTGATTAACTATGTGATCTGAAGTCTCACACTGTGACCACATAGTTAACACATAGTTTACACATAGTCAACTATGTGAACACACTGTGGTAACACTGTGTTTCTTACCCAACTATGTGGGCCATTATGTGATTAACTATGTGATCTGAAGTCTCACACTGTGACAACACTGTGACCACATAGTTAACACATAGTTTACACATAGTCAACTATGTGAACACACTGTGGTAACACTGTGTTTGTTCCATAAGGGCCCCCCCCCCTTTGGCGAAGGATAGATTCGCCCCTGCTAATGATAAGTGATCTGTCAAAACTCAAGCACTGGATTAATATCAGTGCCCTGGTGATGCTAGGAATATTTTCAATGGCCAACCATAATCTTCGCTCGCTTAATGAATACTACTATCTTCAAGAAGGACCCTTAATGAGGGAATTTAGGATTTGGAAACTAATATCTTTTCAGGTGGAATTGAAATACATGTAACTACTTATTCACTTGTTCGAATTTTCAATTTTAAAGGCAATTGTGCCTTATATATGTATACTAGTAGATTTGGTTCAAACAAGGGTTAAGGCTGGTAGGAAGACTGCGCAATTTTAAGGCATTAAAAATGGGGGCTAATTTCGCCCGCCCACCCCCCCCCCCCCCCCTACTTCGATGTCGGCGTCGACCGCGTGACCGGCGTAAATCCGTTCCGAGTAGGGGGGATGATAGCAATATACTGACCTGAAAATTCCGAATTGCGGGGACATCTCCACACCAAAGGCTAGGTATACGGGGTATATAACCGTGGACATAATAATACTACCATTTTCAGGTAAAAACCTATAATAATTGTCTTCGATTTCTTTATTGTAATGGATTTTTTGTGATATACAGTGCGTATCAAAAAAAAAGTTTACACTTAGAAAAAATCCTGTAAAATTATTGATTAGTAATATCTTGAAAAAATTTCCACATTTTAACATTGGTACAGATCCATTTAAGCAAATGACGATATAACTTTCGAAAAATATTTCCGCTTGAGTGAACACCACTTACTTTTGAAAAGTTAGTGAAAAATGATTTGCGCAGAACTTTGAAATAGTTATGCGAATAAAAGTAGACCATAATCATGAAAAACACGTTCGATTTAGCTAATAAAATTGATTTGAAGATATCTTTTACTTTTTTAAACTTTTTTCATTGCCCAAAACACCATGAAGAGTGCATTGCGCCCCACCCCACTCCCCCACACACCAAGGCCATCGTGATGGTATTTGCTTTACAATGAGCTGTGATCCACATGAAATGGCCTCGGCTTGATTTTCATTTTGTTAATCACTTTCAAGCCTGGGAAAAGTCTGGAAAAGCAAGTATTAAATGAAAAATGAAATGCAAACCCACATTAAATGATAAAAACTTAGTGAAAAGTGCTGGAGATGTCTGATATAAACTTTTGGTCAGATTCAGTTATGTCCTAAGATCCAGCTGGCACAAAAAGGGTAAAGGTTGTGCTTAATAAGTGTTGAAATTTTCACTTTTGGTGGCAAAATTGTTCCAAAATGCTTGAATGTATCCATTTCATTTCAATTGACTAAAAGTGTAAGGGAAATGTAAAAGAAATGTTTCGCAAGATAAGTTTGATTTGGCCCTTTCCCCTCGACAAAGCGTTAAAACGAGCATTTCTGCGCAAACAGATTTCTGCGAGCTTTACAAAAATGGACAGTGCTCACTCAAGTGCAACATTCTTTCAAAACTTTTACTTTCATTGGATAGATGAGACCCAAACCCAATAATATATATGAAAAAATTACCCACATGCTGTATATTTTTTAATTCCCAGGACTTTTTCAAAGTGTAAACTTTTTTTTGATACGCACTGTAGAGTAATGAAATGCCGTACATGTAATATAATTTTGCGTGCGAGCAGCTTTTCATTATATGGACTCCTACGAAAAACAGCATTTGCTGATAAGGCGTTCCATCCCACGAGATCTAAATACATAAATTAAAAAAAGATACTGATCACTTTCTACACTTCCCAGTACACCACGTCCTGTTCTCACTTGCCCTGCACTCATACGTGTACAATTTCCTCTACGCGGTTTTTGTCTCACCTGCTTAGCAGAGTGAGACTATGGGCGCCGCTTTTCCGACGGCGACGGCGGCGGCGTCAACACCAGATCTTAACCTATGGTTCAGTTTTTGAAATGACAGCATAACTTAGAAAGTTTATAGACCTGGTTCATGAAACTTGGCCATAAGGTTAATCAAGAATTACTGAACATCCTGCCTGAGTTTCATGTCACATGACCAAGGTCAAAGGTCATTTGGGGTCAATGAACTTAGACCATGTTGGGGCAATCAACATCAAAATCTTAACCTAAGGTTAAGTTTTTGAAATGTCATCATAACATAGTATATGGACCTAGTTCATGAAACTTGGCCATAAGGTTAATCAAGAATTACTGAACATCCTGCCTGAGTTTCATGTCACATGACCAAGGTCAAAGGTCAATAGGGTCAATGAACTTTGGACGAAATGGGGGTATCTGTTGAATTACCATCATAACTTTAAAAGTATATAAATCTGATTCATGAAACTTGGACATAATAGTAATCAAGTATTACTTAACATACTGTGCAAGTTTCAGGTCATATTATTGAGATCATAGGTCAATTAGGGTCAATGAACTTTTGCCAAATTGGGGGTATTTTTTGAATTACCATCATAACTTTGAAAGTATGTTGGACTAGTTCATAAAACTTGGACATAAGTGCAATCAAGTATCACTGAACATCCTGTGCACATTTTAGGTCACATGACCAAGTTCAAAGGTCAATGAACTTTGGCCATAGTGGGGGAATTTGTTGAATTACCATCATATCTCTGTAAGTGTATTGGTCTAGTACATAAAAAGTGGAAATAAGAGCAACCAAGTATCACTGAACATCTTGTGCGAGTTATAGTAGTTTTCAAAGTCAGTGCTGCTGCTATATTAAATCGCGTGATACAGGTGAGACCGTGTTACACCCACAAATGTAATAACACTTTACCCACAAATGTAATAACGCCCACAAATGTAATAACACTTTACCCGCAAATGTAATAATTTCACCCACAAATGTAATAATGCACTTTACCCACAAATGTAATAATTTTTCATCGCCCACAAATGTAATAATGACTTTACCCACAAATGTAATAATGCACTTTACCCTCAAATGTAATAATGACTTTACCTACAAATGTAATAAATTTGAAGTGATTTTTGGCGAATTCGTTCTAAACTAATATCCTATAGTAATGCGTTCATATAGCACAAAAGTTCAAAGTCTTTTTCCAGACCCGGTTAATTAAATATTACAGTACAAGTCCAAGTCTTTTTCCAGACCCGGTTTTTCAAAATTATAATATACGTCAAAGTCTTTTTACCAGAACCGGTTGTTTCAAAATTATAATATACGTCCAAAGTCTTTTTTCCAGACCCGGTTAATTCAAAAGTTATAATATACGTCGGTGAGGGGTAAAGACAACACTCTAAGCCCAAGCATTTTAAGTGGGTTTAATTTTGAAGATTGGTCTCAGCTGTCATTTTTTCAATATTTCTTTATCTTTTAAATAACCGGGTCCAGACGAAAGACTAAGCATAATACTCGTGTTATTCCACAAGAATAAGAATATGAGTCTTTTGTTTTTAGGATTGTTTAAATCATTTTTAAATCACCGGGTCTGGAATAAAGACAACGCTCTAAACATGTGTTTTTCTACATGCATGGTCTTAATTTGGAGGATTGTTCATTTGTTGGTTCTTAGATTCGTTGTTGGGGGTTGAGTTTTATTGATTTTTTATTCCTGAAATAATTGTGTCTGGAGGAAAATCGGTCTTCATGTTGTTCCACAGTAATTAGATATTGGGTATTCGTTTTAGAATATTTGTAAAAACTATTTTATTTTTCAAATAGTAACCAAGTCTGGAGAAAGGATGTCTGCTTTACCCACGCGTTATTACAATGTTTTGTAGGGTTAGTAGTAATATTTAAAAAAAGACATATTTTTACTGGGTGAAACTTTGGAAATTTGGTCTTAGATTCGAAGTTTTTCAGTTACTTTTTTTAATAGCCGGGTCTGGAGGAAAGAGTACGTTTTAAAACTCGTGTTATTCCACGAGAATAAGAATATAAGGTCTTATGTTAGAAGATTTTTTTTCGTAACTGTTTTAGGTCTGGAATAAAGACAACACTCTAAACCTCTTTTAAAACCGGTTCTTAGGTTGAAGGTTTGTTTGGTCTTAGACTTTGATTTTTTATAATTCTTACTATTAGCGTTTTTTTTAAAGAAAAAATGGTCGGGCTGAAAGACTACGCTATATCCAGCATTAATAAGATTATAGGGTCTTAATACTGTTATTCATAATGTTTAAATAACAGGTAACCGGGTCTGGAGAAAAGACTACGCTTGATTCTCAATTTACTCTTATTGCATATATTCACAATATACACCGTATAAGTTGAAACAACAATAAAGACATTAATTCCACAAGTTTTAATTAACTGGGTCTGGAGAAAAGACTAAGCTCGATTCCCATTTTTTTCACAGGAATATCATTATCGTATCTTAGTTTGGACTTATATTATAAATTTTGAAATAACTGGGTCAGGAAAAAGACTTTGGACTTATTAAAATTCTTGAAACAACCGGGTCTGGAAAAAAGACTTTGGATTTATATTATAATTTTTGAAACAACCGGGTCTGGAAAAAAGACTTTGGACTTATATCACAATTTTTTAAACAACCGGGTCTGGAAAAAAAGACTTTGGACTTTTATTATATTTTTTTAAACAACCGGGTCTGGAAAAAAGACTTTGGATTTATATTATAATTTTTGAAACAACCCGGTCTGGAAGAAAGACTTTGGACTTGTACTTTGATGTTTTATTAACCCGGTCTGAAAAAAGACTTTGCATTTTTGTGCTATATGTACCCATTACTATAGGATTTTAGTTTAGAACGGATTCGCCAAAAATCCCTTCAAATTTATTACATTTGTGGGCAAAGTCATTATTACATTTGTGGGCGATCAAAAATTATTACATTTGTGGGTAAAGTGTTATTACATTTGTGGGCGTTATTACATTTGTGGGTGCAACAGACCGCCAGAGGCATTCCACTTGTAGGCTTAAAAGCCCACTCACACCTCAACGAATGTACGCTGACGAAGGGTGACGAATGGGAAAAAATGCACGAAATGCACGTGAAATCGACGAATTAAAATAAAAATTTCGGCCAAATCATGCGTTCAATCACTATTGTCAAATTTTATCAACAAACGGTAAGCAAAGAATAAATATGGCATGCGAAGAACATTGATTTTTCGGTTCACCTCTTTGAGTAAATTGCAGTCGAAGGCGAGCGAAGGGTTGATACAACCCAATAAGACGAACGGACAGTGAGCAATGGTGCGAATATTAACGAAGACGAGGGAATAGATCGTGAAAAAAGAAGGGGGTGATTTAAATAAATGAACTGAATTCTAGTCAAATTTGCATAAATTTATTCACTTTTGCCTAAACCTATGCAATGCTATCCTGATCAAATCTGATATTCAGTAGGCCTATCTATGAACATTTCAATCTCCGATTAGAATAATATTTAAACTCTTCTTTGTTTATCAGTTGACGAGATGCATAGTTAGGAAATTCATTTAAAAATGACATTGAAAAGAATTGGGTTCAAATGCATTTAGATAGTAGTTAAAGAGTTTGCGTCAGTCGAAGTTAGATTTTCGTGTAAATGGCCTGTACTCTGAACTCCGGTTTAAATTAAACCCTGGTTTAAAGCTCTGGTTTAACCATGGACAGCCAATTGGAGCACAAATCCCTTACAGTACACATTCATTTTGACATCCACATAGTTCATAATTGTCTGGGAATGATAACTGCAGTATTTTTATTCATTATGAAAGCATAAGGATACAAAATACTGAACATGACAAATATAGGCCTACAATATAAACATGATTTTGATTTTTTTGACTCTCTATAATTTTAGAGAGTCAAAAGGGGCCTGAGCTTTCGATCCTAGCAGAATCTTCTTCGGAGGCAAAATGATAAACATATAAAGTGGAACAACCATAATATAGACCACAGACATTCAACAGCAACACTGAAAACAGGGAGACAAAAGGGGCATTAGTGAGAAGAGATGACCAATCAGGTTAATGAAGGGGATGAAAGAAAAGGAGTATGCAGACACAAAGGGAAGTTAGTGTACTGTAAGTAAGGCCAAAGAAAGACCTCAAGCCTAGAGAGATTAAGTTATGAGGCAGGCAACATCAAACAGGATCTGGAACAAAACAGTGATAGAGGGTGTGAGGAAGAGATGAATAACAAGAGAATTAGTGAGAGGTGGGTCAAACAGGTAACAAAGAAAGGCATAATAAACTGGTAAACTGGTGCATAAGAGTGGGGGAAAAAGGAAAGAATGAAGAACAACTGATAATGTGCAAAGGACATGAGTATGTATGTAAGAGCAATAAACAAACTAAGAGAAGAAAGTGTAAAAATAAATCTGTAAGTATGAAATTATATAAACATATCCAAAAAGGAAATGGTGTAACTGATATTGTAATCCGCTGGGTGTGAGGGGAAAAAACAGAAGACTATACAGTAGAAAAAAAACAAAAAAAACACAACCTGTATATTATATGGAAGGGAAGCAATAGCCTAAAAGGGTAAAAGCAAATAAGGAAACTGATGCTGTATGAGTAAGGGGGTGTATTAAGAAAAAAAACATAGTAAACATGAAAATAAGCAAAATAAATAAGTGGTAAATCTAAGAGATGAAGGGAGAGAATATATATATATATAATAATTATTATATCACCTGAAAAAGAGAGGAAAAATTGGAGTTGAGCTTATATGAGATATGGGAGGAAAGTAGAGGCAAAAACTATGATGTAACTAATCTAAAAGAGCTGAGGGGGAAAAAATGTGTCTACAGATGGAAAGTGGGTGAGAAGGATTGATCAGTCGTTCCCCTCTTGGATGTTCAGGCCATGAGGTTGGATGGTGCGAAGTCGTCTCATCCAGAACTTCTCTCTGCTAGTGCGTACTGAGTCAGGACGGGTACCTAAAGATTCGATGCCCTGTAGCATCATGTCAGTGATGGAGTGGTTGGGAAGGTTAAAATGGCGGCCAACTGGAGTGTCCAGCTTTGCTGTGTTGACGGTTGATCTGTGCCCGTAGAATCGTTTCTTGAGTGTGGTCTTGGTTTCCCCTACGTATTGTACCCTACAAACTCTGCAAGTGATGAGATATACAACATTAGTGGTAGTGCATGTGATGTTGCCCTTAGTTCGGTGAAAAAGGCTGGTAGAGTTGCTGGTGAGAGTGTCGCCCTCGTGAATGTGTATTTCACATATAATACACCTTTTGCTGGTGCATTTGAAGGTGCCATGCTGTATGGGAGAACAATGGTTAGTGAGGGAGGGCAATTCAGCACGAACAATGAAGTCCCTGAGATTCGGTGGGCGACGGTATGCTAGAAGGGGAGTATCGGTAAAGGCCTGTTGGAGACGATCAGAAGTGTGTAAAATGTGGTGGTTATCACACAGGATTTTGCGGAGAGGGGGTAGATTGGGATGGAAGGTGGTCACAAGCGGTATTCTGTCGGTGGTCTTCTTGTCACTTTTAGGTTTGAGAACTTCAGATCTAGGGAGAGAACGAACTTTGTTGATTGCCAGTTGGACTGCCCTGGCCCCGTGGCCCCTGGCACAGAGATGTTTCTGCAAATTCTCGATATACAGTGCGTATCAAAAAAAAGTTTACACTTTGAAAAAGTCCTGGGAATTAAAAAATACACAACACGTGGGTAATTTTTTCACATATAATCTTGGGTTTGGGTCTCATCTATCCAATGAAAGTAAAAGTTTTGTCAGAATGTTACACTTGAGTGAGCACTGTCCATTTCTGTAAAGCTCGCAGAAATCTGTTTGCGCAGAAATGCTTGTTTTCATGCTGTGTCAAGTCGAAAGGACGAAATCAAACTGACACTACAAAAGATTTATCATACATTTTCCTTGCACTTTTAGGCAATTGGAATAAAACGGATACATTCAAGCATTTTGTGACAATTTTGCCACCCAAATTGAAATTTCAACACTCAATAAGCACAACCTTTACCCTATTTGTGCCAGCTGGATCTGAGGACATAACTGAATCTGAACAAAAGTTTATATGAGACATCTCCAGCATTTTTCACTAAGTTTTTGTCATTGAAAGTTGGTTTACATATCATTTTTCATTTAATACTTGTTTCTCCACACTTTTCCCAAGCTTAGCAATGATTAACAAAATGAAAATCAAGCTTAAACCATTCCATGTAAATCACAGCTCAGTGTAAAGCAAATATCGTCACGATGGCCTCGGTGTGTGGGGGAGTGGGGTGGGGCAAAATGCACTCTTCGAAGTGTTTTGGGCAAGGAAACAAGTCAAACAATGTAGAAGATATCTTAAAATCAATTTTACTAGCTAAATTCCATGTGTTCTTCATGATTAAGGACTTTTATTCGCATAACTATTTCAAATTTCTGCGCAAATCATTTTTCACTAACTTTTCAAAAGTGAGTGGTGCTCACTCAAGCGGAAATATTTTTCGACAGTTATATCGTCATTTGCTTTAATGGACCTGTACCAATGTTAAAATGTGGAACAATCTTCAGGATATTACAAATGTATAATTTTACAGGATTTTTTAAAAGTGTAAACTTTTTTTTGATACGCACTGTAGAAGGAAAAATCAGGGTCCTCGGAGCAAATACGGCGAAGTCTGAGGGCTTGACTGTAAGCGATGCCAGTTTTGCAGTGACGGGGTGGCAGCTGGGTGAGTGGAGGTACTGGTGGGTATATGTGGGTTTAGTGTACAGGGTAGTGGTGATACCGTTAGGCTTTTTCTGGACTGTGACATCAAGGAAGTGGGTTTCCTGTTGGGAGAAATCAGAAGTGAATTTGATGGTCCTGTGGAAGGAATTGATGTGGTCAATGAATGTGTGGAGGCTATCTTCCTCCCTGGTCCAGATGAAGAAAATGTCGTCTATGTAACGCCACCAAATCCATGGGCGACAGGGGGCGGAATCTAACATCTGCTGTTCCAGCTTGGTCATGAAGAGACAGGCGAATGAAGGAGCCATCCGGGTGCCCATTGCTGTGCCGAATATCTGTAGGTAGTGCTGATCCATGAAAGTGAAGTTGTTTTTTGTGAGTACATGAGACATCAGAGATTTGATATCGGATATGGGGGGACTTGAATGGCCACTGGCGGTCAAGGCTTCACATGATGCTTGGATACCTTCATCGTGGGGAATATTGGTATACAGTGAAGAAACGTCTAAAGTGCCGATGATCGCAGTCTCGGGTATCTGGTCCTTGATGTCATTGAGTTTCCTGAGAAATTCTGGAGTGTCGTGGATGTAAGAGGGTGCACGTGAGACAAGGGGTTTAATGTGATAATCAACAAAAAGGGAGATGTTCTCTGTTGGGGAACCATTTCCTGAGAGGATGGGTCGACCAGGGTTGCCAGGTTTGTGGATCTTGGGGAGGAGATAGCGGGCAGTTTAATTTTAACAAAGAGCTAGACAGTGGTCTAAAATAAACCTGATTTCAGATTACGGGCTATTTGGGCAATATTCGCAAACGCGTCTTACCTTGTGCACATGAATTGCTAGTAGGAATACGACTTGGAACCCCAAAAGGGCCAACCACTTGGGCTGAGGTAATTGTTCCCCAAAGCTATACATGATGTATAATATGGACCGAGTGAAGCTCTCCTGTTGACGTACTTCTCAGTCGGCTCTCTTCTCGACTAGTATTCTAGTCGAGAAGAATCGAGGGTTCTCGAATGAACTTTTGTCTGAACTAGGGCTGAGATGGATTGTTAAAATTGCTGTGAACCTCCCAGTTTCGAGGAAGGAGCCTGTCTGCACAATGTTTACCCCTCAATTTAACCTTGCAGTAATATGCGCACGCGCTTCGTACGCGCGCACACGCAAAACCTCACCCTCTCCCTCTCACACACTTTTATCTACTAAACAGTCAATCCATTTAATATATGCAAGTGTTCGAAGAAGTCCCGACATCGTCTATGTTAGTCTATTATGGTGGCGCACATTGGTGTTTACATTACAATTCATTTGGTATGTATGTGATGAAGTGTTGTTCTACCATATAAACTGGGCAAGATAAATCCTTTCACCACTCACTAATTGAAATCATGTTGACATGAAAATGTTTGAGTTTAATCATATCAACGAAAAAGTATAGACCTAAAATGATGAAAGAAATCCAAATAATATCTCATCTGTTCATAATACTCATTTTGTCCATTCAAGGTCAATAATTATGACTGATATTAATAGAAAGGCTATATATTTTCCTTGCTGATCTTGCATGTCATGATCTTTAATTACCTCCGTCATTTTTACCACTGCCATTATTACCTTTGCCATTTTTACCTCTGCCATTATTACCTCTGCCATTATTACCTCAGCCATTTTTACCTTTGCCATTACCTCTGCCATTTTTACCTTTGCCATTTTTACCTTTGCCATTTTTACCTCTGACATTTTCACCTTTGCCATTATTACCTCTGCCATTTTTACCCGGCACCTTCAAATTGAGGATGCTGATTCATTCATGGTCTGCACCGTAAACGACCACAATTATGCAAAAGTCCACACCCATGCGTGCTCTTATGTTATTTGTTGTTCATTCTTTATGTATGTATCATATTAATTTGTATTTAATCGTACCATGGTGGTGCCCCACCCACAAGTTTTTTTTAATGAAAACTTCTAGGGGCTCACTGTCACAATGCGACTGTAAGTCTATTTAGTGTTAACCCCTAGTAACCATTCAGCTTGTATATAATAAAAGGAATTTGGGTGGTTGACTCTTGTCATAGTCCCAGAGTCAATCAACTGTATCTTTAAGTAAGTGATCAAACCCGCTGGGGTGTAAGGATTAGAATTTTACTTTGACTTCTTGACAAGCTTAGGTCATGAGCATTGGGTCATTTAACTTGATATATTTAGTTAAGTTCAATGGGGCTCTAAAATTCTATAGATGTTTGTTTTTATGTATGAGATGAAAAGATTGTTGAGAATGTTTGAGATGGGAGTTTTGAATAGGTGAAATTAAAGCTTGGATAGTTAAGTAGTTTTAATTGGATATGTTCAGCGTGGAAGAGTAAAGCAGAGGAATATTGAGAATGTTAATGACTTTGTCTTTGTGAGAGTCAAGATGGAGTGGTGTTTGAGTAAAAGCAAATCAGAAATCGTTTGATTCTCGGGAGAGGAAGACCCTTCCACATTTGGTCTTAACTCGGAGTGTGAGGGTGTGGTTCTCGTAGGCCATTACTTTGGGTGAATGTTGCAGGCTGTGTAGTGCAGGCACAGCTGAGTCTTAATCCCCATCGTTGGCAGGCTGGATCCAGGCAGCACAGGCCAGGTAAAGCCACCACATCTGCCCTCATCTCACCAGGCACGACTGTTCCAAAGAACTGTAAGTTCACTATTTTATTGGTATAATTAATTATTTTAATTAAAAGCAAAACTTAGTGTTTTCAAAGAAATTCAGTAATTATTTTGCTTATGATTAATGTTGGAGTATTGAACACTAAAGTGCAAAGAATATTAAATGCTTTGTTGTATTGTATAGTAAATCATATTTCATAAATGAAAACTTTGTGAAATCAAACCAAGGAGAAACCAACTAAACATGAAGTAATGATATAAAGATGAAGTAATTAAATGTTATTAAAGTAGACATTTTATTATGGAAGAGTTGTTGGTTTATACGCTCAATGACAATGACGATTCCCATATATTTTAAACTGATAGTTATGTGATATATGGCTTGTGAACTGAACAAGAGTAATAGCCAGGATCAGTTTATTGATGTTGTATATGATATAGTTGATGTAAATATTCATTGAACTGAGAAGTTATACTTCTATGAGAAGAGAGATTTCCTTTTGCTATTTAGGGATAAAAGATACCGTAGTTTTTTTTTTTACATTATTTTCCGTAAGTAGCTCAGTGAATTCAAGCTAGTATATCGTAACTGACTTGTGAAGAGTTATAGTGTTATTACTGGACCTTGTCTATTAGGAGATGGTTATTTATTTACTCTCTTTAGGGACGAGCTGGGCTCGTACTTCATCCTCGAACTCAGAGTTCGTGACTTGTGATTCATCGTAGCAATCTTCGTACTGTGGCTCTCAGCCCCCATCATTTCGTCCGCGAATCTGGACTGGCTTTTCGTCGAGAGTTCGCTCGCTTTACTTCGCGTCGTCGAAGCCACCACAGCTCGCTCTTAGACGACTATATTCATCGGACCAACGATAGTCATTGACGATGTCGAAGGGGTCCTTATTCTGAACTATATAAATTATAACCAGATTAGATATACTACGGTCCAGTGTAGGTATTCATCCAAGTATAAACCCTCTTTTGATGAAACTTAATTGGTGGAATTAATAACCAAAAATATTGTCACGTTTGGATGCCAAATTATTAGGCCTTGATTAAATATTAATAAATCACTCTCATTAGATACATATTGCAACATATTCAGTATAGGTTAATTCATGCTGATGCTAACTGCTAAATACAGTTTGATGTTATGTTGATATGCATGTGATTCATGATTTAATTCTGATTGTTCAATTTCTTTAACTATATGTACATTTATATAGCTGGTCTCTCTGAATTAAATTTATGTTACATATAGATATTGAATGATTGTGTGATTATTGCAAGTGGTAACTACTTTCGTTTCAAACAGAACCAAATCTATTACCAGACTGGGAATTTCAGTCCCAAGATCTGACACTCACAATCCCAAGTTTTTACCTAATTTGTATATACCTCTATTATTATGATTGATTGAAATAAATTTTGAATTGACTTGATATGTCGAAGACAGTCATGAATAGTCATATTGGGTCCGGAACTGTGGGAAAATAATTTCCGCCGGGCACCGGTTCTTTTCGAAATCGAATCTAAAAACGACAAGGGGCCCATTGAACACCGCCGGAATTTCTCTCGTTTTACGAAAATGCAAACGTTAACCGAAACGGAAACGGCAGGTTACGGTCAAAGGTTAAACTGCTCCATAGGTTCCGGCCTTGCTAACCTGAAATTAATTCAGGAAATTTTCCTTAAAGACCGAGACTTTCGGACTTGTGTGTCAAGATGTTTCACTATTACATTGCGATGTGTTCATTTGTTTATTTATTTCTGTTTCCTATAGGATGCTTTATATAACTGGCTTACATGACATGGCAGTAGTAAAAGGTGGAGAGCTTCTTTGTTACTTTCAATTGGTACGAATGATTTTCTGAATTCAGTTACGGATATTGAATACTACGCTCCATTACATTGTTAATCAGCAGTCGGGACTGAGTCAACAAATACATTCGTAAACCTCTATTTACGAGTATGCTGAAATACTTTTGACAGTAGCGAACGAAACAAATTAGTACCTTGACTACGTCGACATTCTGGAGCTCTTGTACAACCAGTCTGTGCATTGGGGCCAGGGTATCCTCCTAAAGTATAGCCAATGTACCCGGTAGTCCTTGGGTCATCTCCCCTCTCGATCCTCACACAGATATACTTCATGTCTACGCATTCGGCCATTGGGTCGGAAAAGGAGAAGTCCAGATTGGTAAACTCGATTTTTTCTCTTCTCTTCAAGGACTGGTCTTTTTGTTTCAGATCTAGAATGTCCTCTTCGAATCCAATCCTTTGTAATAAGCAATAACACGTTTGCAAATTTGGGTCCAGAAACGGTTACAATTTAAGCAAGATTTAACGCATTCTTTTATCTGAGCACTGTTATTCATATACAGGTTTAGACAGAAAAAATGATCGAGGTTCACTTTTCGTTCGGTGTAAAATTGTCAATAGGATTTTTTTTATAGGAGCGCCTTGAGCACCTAACAAGGTGGAAATGTGCGCAATATAAATATCCTTTATTATTGTTATATTATTACAAAATGGGACATACTACATAACAATATACAGTGTGTTACTATTCGTTTACATTATTTTCAAGTAAGCCATGCAGAATTGTTAAAGAATTAAAATAATATTCATTGAAGTACAAGTAGATATTTCCTGAAGAAAAGAAAATATGAAATTGGGGGTCTGCTTCAAAAGCAACACATGGAAAATTCGGACGCCTCAAGGGACTGTTTATTTTTCATCTTGAACACCTACTTCAAGGGCGTATAAGGCCAGATACACTTGAAATGAATCCAGGTGATTGGGTAATTAGCTACGTTGTTTATTTATTGATTATGCTAATATACAGTCACACAAACTCGTACGAAAGATGCGTTCGTACGAATCTGACGGTTCTTGGAAATTCTTGGGTTCGTAGAAGAGATTCGTTCAAGCGCCCTTTAGGTGGCAAGAGCAATTGAAGGCCATCTCGGGAAACGGAATGATTTCTGTTCTTTCACTGGCCCTAAAATTGTAACATTTTCGTAAAAATGCCCTCAACTATTCTTTCACCAGACTTAAAGCCATCTTACGATTTTTGTTTTCAAGTCATTCGTGATAGGCTTTCTTTCGGACTTCATGTATACTTTGTTTGTTTCTGAAAAAAAGACACTACCGTGCCCTAATGAAAGTCCACTTACCGTTCAAAGTAATTTTAACATGGCAGCAGTTCCAAGAAGACTACGTGTTTCTTGCAGTCCCCTTAAGGGGCTTTTACAATGGTTGGAGGGATCGTTTACTCACATTATATGTTGCACACAATTGCAACGGTTGTTGGCATTCGCACCGCCAGTAATGATAGGGGCATTAAAGACCCAAGAGTTGCTCGTAAGATGGCGCTGTTCGAATTTCCGTTCTTAAGGCGTTATTACGGACGTCGTAAGAGCATTATATGAACAGCCTTATCCGTTCTTACGACCAATGTAAAGAATTAATGTCCTCTAGGATTCTTTCTCGATCTTCCAAAAATATTGCTTGGTCCGTACGATATTCATACGACGTTGGTAAGGCCGGCTTACAAAGAAAGGGTTTTGGATAAATGTTTAAAAAATCTTGGACAAAACCATCGACCGAGTTGAAACTTACGAATTGTCTACAAACGGTCTGTGTACGCTGGCATCATAGGACATATTGAGAAGGTCTTACTAAATGGTCTAACAAAAGAAAAACGTTCGTACGGCGTTCGTAGGCGTTTTTAAATTTCAAGGGGTGGTATTCTGAGATCAATTTTATCTCAGATAAAATAAAATATTTCATCTTCGTTAAAATCAGTGAGATAAAATACCCTTAAAATCTCTCCGAATTGGTATTCTGAGAACAATTTTATCTTCTTTTTATCTCTGTAAGACACACCTATTTTTTAATCAATATACAATTAGAAACGCGCTTTTATAGCTCTCTGATATTACTCAACCAATGGAAGTCCATTCCGCTAGGAGGTGTGGCAAAGAAGTGAGATTGCGTCAATTCATTCACTTCACATACGCTTGCACAATACGCTTACGCGTCTTTCAGAGATTTCTTTTTAACAAAAATGACAATACTCTCCTCTTTTTTTCGAAGTCTATTTCGCATCTTTTCAAGCATCGTTTCATAGACAATATTAGTCAAGAAAGGTCTTAAGAAATACTTCCTAATTGTACAGGAATGACTTTAAGGTGTTGTTCTCAATGAATATATCATTTTTCATCATTTTCATGTCAATATTTGGAGTTAATTCATGTAGAAATATTGACGAAATCAACGTCGCGGAGATAAAATAGCCCCTACCCTCTTTTAAGTTTATTTCATTTTTTCTTCAAAGTAAATTGGGCGCAAGCACATCATCCGCGTTGCAATGTCCAGATACGCGATGGGTATGTCTACGCTGCCACCGCTCTGTTGCGTATCATCATAGATACGCAAGATAAAATTTGTACGCAAGATAAAATTTTAGATTTTATCTGAGAGATAAAATGTCATCTCAGAATACCAATTTCATTTTAAGAGATAAAATAAAATATTTTAAAGATAAAATGACCTCAGAATACCGCCCAAGGGCTTTACCTTGGTCCATTGCCGTCTGGGTTGGCTGAAGCCCAAGCAGAAAGCTTCCAAAGGTCTTCTCCTGAGACTCCGGTGGTGTCCGTGGCATCATGAAACTTGATGGAAACCTTAACGCTTATTTGATTGTCCCCTTCCTCTGTGAAGGTATCTCCATTTGTGATTTCAGGCCGGACTTTCTTCACCACGACATCTGTTAAGGTTTAGAAATAAAAGCTAATTTAATCCTAGGATATTGGGTGACCAAATTTATACAGTGCGTCCCAGAAAAAACGAAACCGAGATTTAGTGATGATTTATCATGACTTAATCATAAATAAAATAGACAAATGACCTATCAATGTAAAGCTTAGAATCTCCTCTTTCATCCGGTATTACTTATATTATTTCTCATTCCCGCATGAGTGAGCAAAAACACTTTGAAAGGGGATACCAAAAAGTCACTTGGCGGGCCGTATCTGTGTTTTAAAAAGAAAACCACATTCTTATAAAGTTCAATATCTGCTCTTTAATTTGATACCTCAATTACAGAAAATGGTCAAGAAATAACAAAGTTCTGGTTATTTGAAATAAGGCTTGAATTTCAATAATTTCAGAAAATGAAGAGGTTTTACAGGCTAGCGTTCAAACTCACTCGACACTCCGTTTTGTAAACGATTAGCAATGCATGAAGTCTTTTGTTACCGTGCGATAGCTTCTGTGGGAAACCGGTGAAAACAAGTTTATTTAATGAAATTAGGGAAATACAAGCATTATTTTGAGGGATCATAACTTTTTTATTCTCGACCATTTTCTGTTATTGAGGTATCAAAGAAAAGAGCAGATATTGAACTTTTTAGTCATGTGATTTTCTTTTTGAAATTCAGATACCCCCCGCCAAGTGAGTTTTTGGCGTCCTCTCTTCGAATTGTTTTTACTCACTCATGCGTGAATTAGGAATAATGTAAGTAGTAGTTACATTGATAGGTCATTTGTCTATTTTATTTATGATTAAGTTATGATAAATCATCGCTAAATCTCGGTTTCGTTTTTTCTGGGACGCACTGTACAATCATTTGTTATTTGATGTTCCATTTTAAGCTTGTGAAATATATACATACTATTAGCTTGTACTCATCTTGATTACAGAATTGATGAAGAAAGTGGCCTCAGGTGCTATGTGGGCTTTTAAAGTGCCTTCCTAAAAATCCTCAAATCAAAATATGTCCTGCTTTATCGATTACCATTATTTTTATAAATAAAATGCGGTTACTATATTGGTTGAGATATTGCTGCAGTTTAAGCGGTATATCGCTCGAATGATTTACAGTCACAAGTTGCATAGTCCTCTCCCGGCATTGTGTCTTTATTAGCACCATCTTTATGCCCTGTGAGTTTCCTGGTCCGCAGAGGTTGGCACCCTATCTTGACAGGACTCGGTTACGTCTTAATCATGCACAAGGTGCACTCTTGATGGTTCCTTGACCGGTAGCTTCGGAGAGAATCGAGTGTTAATTCCCTATGAAAATGGGAGACACACACGCTGTGGGTGCGGACGCCTCATTCAAAAGAATATATAGGCCTAGTGATCTATTGATGTAAAATATTCGAAAAATATCATGGAATTTATGACCGTGATAGCTAATGATATTGTATAATAGGTATTTAAGTTATGTTTGTTTTTTCTAACAACAATCAAGTGGTTACGCCGAAACCCTCTTTTATTACCCATTTATGATATAGGCTTAATGGTGGATGGTGGGTAACTGATGTTAGTGATTTAGAGATAACATTGAATGTTATATGTGTTCTAATTATGCATGGTATTAACACAACACGTACTGTATGGGCAGAGGTAGCAACATTCTCCTTCAGGTTTTCCTGGTGAAGTGCAGAATGCTGGTTGACAACTCTCAATCACACAGGTAACCGTAGCGTTATCACAGGAACAGGTAGTGCATTCGTCTACGTCCCATGTTTCGCCGTGCATGTATGGTTCTCCTCGATAAACACACGGCAAAAGACCCTCACCGGAGCTGAGTGATAATAGGCACATTTCGAAAATCTCTACAACGCGAGATTAGAGTCGGGTAACTCAAAAGTTAACGATTAATCATAGACTCGAATTTCTAGATTGATTATACATTACAGTCAATACAATCAAACGTAGAAAACTGTTTTACAATCATTGCCAAGCTTTGTGTTACAGGCCCTATAGATCTTGCTTTTCGTGTGCAAAGCTCTTTCATACGATACCAGCATGCCATACCATACCATTTGCCTGCCTAAGCTCGCGGCGGGACTGTACCTGTATCATGGCTATGACTCCAGCTGGCTGGAGACATGCGAAATGTAGATTATGACATGGATAAGAAAGTGGTTTTTCAAACAAATCGAGTACATATTGAGTAAGGAAAAACTTACCAAATTAAGGCTTAGATATAGATCATTACAGTCCATCGAATCGATATTGCATTTAATGTGCATTATTTGTGGATCACTGGCAATTGATTCCATGAGTCAGATCACCTCTCAAGTCGAATCATTTCCCATGCGTTGACATGTACACAGCATGCAACAGGCCATAAACCGTCTGAATTTGCGGAGTTTTTTTCTTTTGCCAGCACCTTCTACATGAACGATATGCCTCTAGCACACGATGTAATGGGCAGTATGTTTTACTTTTCCGCAGAAATGGGGGGTTTGCCGGGGGTACACTTCCATTGATGAGTGGATACCAGGCGCGACTATGGGTTTCGAAAAGCACCCTAAACAAGGGAAGGTCTTTTCCAGATTATGAAAATGCATCTCTCAACAAGTATTTGGGTTGTGACACCCTACAAGTAGTGGAAATAATATATCCCTTTTCAGTATTTTAATCATTGTTTCTCACACCCTCATAACGCTACATAGGCCTATACGTATACCCACTCTTTCCATTTGTACGTGTGGTCGCGCCTGGTATCCACCATTCAATGGAAGTGGGTCCCCCGGGCGGCATCTCGAGCTCTGGGAGGAACCAAATTTGGATTTGGAAAGTCGTCCTAAATCAGATATATCGCTGTTACCATAGTAGCAACCAGAATTTTGCACACGAAACGCAAATTGAATGTTTCCGTTCCAGATGCGAAACGAAAAAAAATCTCATGTCACACAATTTGCATTACAGGGCGGAGTTTTACGACCATGACGACGGGCCCAAAAGTCTCTCCCAAAATGAACTACCGTTCTAAATAAGCGTACGCGTCCTCAAACGAAAGGTCGGAAATGAGGGCTCCTGAGCTACACACAGAAAATGAGTAAGGATTTTAGTTTCACTTTGATCTAATCACCAAATTTAAAAAGCATAAGGCGATAGGCCTAATAATTGATATACATTCTAAAAGAAAAAGTAAATTCTTAGATCTGATAGATGGCTCACTTTTTACTTCAAAGCTAAATATGTTTAAGCGGGAACCTTTATTAACAAGACGGCCATGCTCATTTCAGTTTCTTGGATTTTGCATTGCTCTACTATGCTAACGCATAGGCGGACCTGGCCAGGAGTCCCCCCCCCCCCCTTTGAGCCTTAAAAAACAAGGACGAAACTCAAAGATAGAATAAAGAAGGGAAAAGGAGAGGAGAAAAGAAGAAGGTGAAAAATAAGAGGAGGAAGACGAGTGAATAAAATGAGGGGAAGACTTGGAAGAAAAAAATCATGTCGCTTTGTGATTTACATATCTTGCTCAATATCGAGCTTAAAATATCAAATTTTGAAGTCGATATACAAAACATATTTCAGCACGGAAATCAAATTTTCATCATTGTGTTTGATTTACAAATCTATTTTTTAATGCTCTGTTAAAATTCCTGTTTGTGAACAAATTTTCGGCATTACTCATATGGGTTTGAGATCGCATGCTCGATCTTTAATGAAAATTCGAACCTGTCATCTACAGTGCTTGCCTGGCTGTAGTCCAGATTGGACCTTGTTGGTTGGAAGTGCCCTCTCCCAAAGCTAGCATGGAGGGCACATGTCTCCCAATCACTCATCTTCGCTCTCCACCAAGGTCCAGTACAAAACTTTGCAGTAACAAAGTTTTGTACTGGACCTTGGTGGGGAGCGAAGATGAGTGGATTGGCGCTGATTAGAGATTGGCAGACTTGTGCCCTCTATGTTAGCTTTGGGGAAAGGGCATTTTCAAACAACAAGGTCCAATCTGGACTAGCCTGGCTGCGACTCAAGAACCAGGCTATTCTGGTTCACGGCTAAGTCACGATGAACTGGAATTCAAATACCCTCGATCCTCTTCCTTCTGAATAATTAATATTCAAATGCCGTCCGCCGTTGACAATAGATAGTATAGTCTGGTCAGTTAGCGAAATTATGTGGACACGGTGGACAAAAGCGTGATTTTTTTCTCCAGACCTTTGTTTATGTATAAGAATTAAGAATGGAGTATGCTCCAAAAAATCAGGCTGCAGGAACAGTGAAAAAATGGGTGAAAATGTCAGAATTTATGAGTTCAGATTTGTCTGATGTATAGACTAGCGCTTGTGCAAAACTCAATAGCAGTGCATTGTTTTACATCGGATTAGTTCTTGAATTCAGACCCTTTTTGAACAGATCTTCTGTTTGTCCTCGCATCTCAATGCACCAAATATTTAAAGCACATGCTAAACAAGCCGAAGGGTGACGGTGGAGGGGGTTGAATGTTGGTGTGTATGTACATATTTTGGTCTTGGGGTACAGGTGTGCAAGACACATTTTTTCATGTGTTGGAAATTGTGTTGCCATGGTAACAGTGTATTATTGCAAAAATAAGGTAAAAATCTTGCAGTTAGAACCACTTCCTCCGTTTTTAACCGATTCTCATGAAATTTGGCACACACATAGGTCTTGAGGTGAAGATGTCTAAGACACACTTTTGTGTGTTTTTCAGAAATCTTGTTGCCATGGTAACAACATATTTTATGGTGAAAATTGCGGAAAAAACCTCCAATTCAAACTGCTTCATCAGTTTTTAATCAATTCTCATGAAATTTGGCACACACATTGGTATTGAAATAAAGATGGACTAGGCACTTTTTGTGTGTGTTTCAGAAACTGTGTTGTCATGGTAACAAAATATCATATGGCAAAATTTAGGTAAAAAACTTGCAATTGAACTACTTCATCAGTTTTGAACCTATTCTCGTGAAATTTGGCTTACACATTGGCCTTGGGGTAAAGATGTGCAAGAACCTTCTTTTTTGCATTTGTGAGAGAGTGCATTACCAGGGTAGCCACATATGATAGCCAGAAATGTAGGAAAACGTATTGTGGATCAAACTTCTTCCCCTGTTTTTAGTCAGTGCTCATAAAAATTGGAAGAAATATTCATCTTAGGATAAAGATTCATATTAAATTCTAAATGTCTTATTTGCATTAAAATGTGGGGGTATTAATCACCTTCATTAATATTTCTGGGTTTGGGGGGAAGGGGCAGGATTAGTCCTTTAAATCTGACATCAAAGAAGGTTAAAGGCAGTGGCCATGAGAAACATAAAAATGATAAACACTCTTAAAAAACGCTTCCCCTTAAGGGCATACAGGCTGGAGGTACACTGGGTGAATATGAAACCTTCCGCTGAAGCAGAGGAGTTCCAACACTGGCAAGCAAAACAAAATGTGTACCCCTTCTTCTTTCAACAGCTGATTTTCCAAACCTTATTTCCTTTTCCCCAAGATGTGCACCCCTCCCCATACCACTTTTAGTTCTACTTCCCCATGCTCAAACCAGTCTACACCTTTGTTCATCAGGGGTCAATGCATTTTTAAAGCTAGACATTACTCTTTTTTTTTTGGGGGGGGAGTCTTTAGAAAATGACCTCATAAAAATTACAGTTAAAGGATTATGACTAGGAACTTACCCCCCCGAAAAAATAGGGGGATGATATACTTTTTAGCAGAAAATGCCCCCCCCCCTTGAAAGTTAACAAGAGTCCTTTGCACTTCTCACCGTTCATTTGAAGTTTAATGCATTCTGATTTGATAAAAAATTGTTTACAGTACCCAATTAACCATTGTTTATTGATATTCTCCTACTCAGTCTTTTATTCATATTCATATTTCGTTCCGACTCTTTCTTTTTAACTTTCACATCACTCTTGATTTTGATCTTCACCATGCCATCTCCTTCTGTTTCCTGTCTCTCTCTAAGAATACTTTTTCTGACATATTTTAAAATGTACCTTTAATCATGCAACTAATTATAGAAATATAAATGTTTTAAAAAATCTCTGCACTTCTTTTAGAAATTCACTTGCAAATCCATGACTCAGTACCATATCAAAAATATACCTATGTGCACAATAGATTTTAGCCTTATATTTGCTTTCATTTATTTTTTTTCAGTATATTTCTGTGACAGCCCCTGCTTCATGCTTCAAATAATACATTGATTAATTGGACACCGGAAACATTTTTTTTTTCAAAGCAGAATGTTTGAGGCTTTAAATCAATATGCTGAAGTGTAAAGGATTCCCCCCCCTTTTTTTTGGGGGGGGGGTTAAGTTCCTAGTCGTTATGATTTCCTTTTACTCTTTATGTGGCAATTTTCTAAAGCCCCCCCCCCCCAATAAAAATGTAAGGGGTGTTTTTTTAAGAGTGTTTAAGTTCCTCATGGTCATGGCCTTTAACCTTCTATATTTTTATGTTGTCAGATTTTAAGGACCTTCTCCGCCCCCCAAAAAAGCCTATAGATATTATTGAAGGTGATTAATACCCTGCGCTATTATATGACTTTATAAAGGGGAATCAAACCCAAATAAACACTTGTTTTTTGAGGAAAATGAAAAAATCAGATAAGTTTATTGGGCAAAGTTTGAACAATATCGGACAAACCATAACAAAGTTGTGAACATATTAAAGTTATAAACATTGGTAATCACTATACCCATGAAGACTTCAAATCGACCGCATATGTGATGTCATAGTGATGTAAGAAGGCAAGGACCACTCTTCCATGTACTGGAATAATTAATCAGCTAAAATTTCTTTTTTCCAAAAGTTTTACTTCAAATTATGTCTTTCGTTCATGAGGACATAAAACATACTACCGGGTTTATATTACGGCCCCATGGAATAGGGATTTAGGAGAAAACCTAAAATCCTGATAACTAAGTGCTAGTCTTATGGGAAAGTTGTCCTTGCGGCCCCACCCCTTGTCATAATTTATTTACCCAGTTGCCAATTTGAATTAGACATACTAGTAGCCTTAGGGATCTTAATTTTAAAGCAGCCATAACTTTATTTTGCTTGTCCGATTTCTTTAAAACTTTCACCATTCTTATTTTTCTCCTTGTCCATGCACACAACATTATGACCAAGGCTTGATTCCCTTTTAATACTGAATATGAATCTTTACCCAAAATGAATATTTGTGTCAACTATTATGAGCACAGGCTGAAAACTGAGAAGTAGACTGATCCACAATGAGTTTTCCCCATATTTCTGGCTAAATGTGGTTACCAAGGCAATGCACTCTCTGACAAAAGGTTCTTGCACATCTTTACCTCAAGGCCAATGTGTGAGCCATAATTATTTCATGAGAATTGGTTCAAAACAGCAACAACAAAAAACTGATGAAGTAGTTCTAATTGCAATTTTGCCATATAATATATGTTGTTCCATGTCAACACAATTTTGGAAACACACACAAAAAGTGCCTTGTACATCTTTACTTCAATACCAATGTGTGTGCCAAATTTCATGAAAATTGATTTTAAACTGATGAAACAGTTTGAATTGTAAGGTTTTTCCCCAATTTTCACCAGATAATATTTTGTTACCATGGCAATAAGATTTCTGAAAGACACACAAATATAAGTCTTGGACATCTTCTCCTCAAGATCAATGTGTGTGCCAAATTTCATGAGAATCGGATGAAAACAGAGGAAGTAGTTCCAACTGCAAAATGTTTACCTTATTTTTGCAATGATACACTGTTACCATGGCAACACAATTTCCAATACAAAAAAAATGTGTCTTGCACATCTTTACCCCAAGACCAAAATATGTACATACACACCAACATTCAACCCCCTCCACCGTCACCCTTCGGCTTGTTTAGCATCTGCTTTAAATATTTGGTGCATTGAGATGCGAGGACAAACAGAAGATCTGTTCAAAAAGGGTCTGAATTCAAGAACTAATCCAACGTAAAATAATGCACTGCTATTGAGTTTTGCACTAGCGCTAGTCTATATATCAGATAAATCTGAACTCATAAATTCTGACATTTTCACCCATTTTTTTCACTGTTCCTGCAGCCAGATTTTTTGGAGCATACCCCATTCTTAATTCTTATACATAAACAAAGGTCTGGAGAAAAAATCATGTTTTTGTCCACCGTGTCCACAAGTAGGGCATGTTTGACGCTAACAGACCAGACTAGTTAATAAAGAGGCTTCAATAGGAGGTAATAATACTTTGTAAAAAAAAAAAAATGTTCACAGATGTGGCTGCAAATCCGCCCCCCCCCCCCCATTGGCGAAGGGTAGATTCGCTCCTGCTAATGATAAGTGATTTGTCAAAACTCAATCACTGGATAAATATCAGTGCCCTGGTGATGCTAGGAATATTTTCAATGGCCAACCACAATCTTCGCTCGCTTAATGAATACTACTATTTTCAAGAAGGGCCCTTAGTGAGGGAATTTAGGATTTGGAAACTAATATCTTTTCAGGTGGAATTGAAATACATGTAACTACTATACACTTGTTCGAATTTTCAATTTTAAAGGCAATTGTGCCTTATATGTATACTAGTAGATTTGGTTCAATCAAGGGTTAAGCCTAGTAGTAAGACTGCGCAATTTTAAGATCCGCCCCTGGTGATGTGAGTGATTTGGAGATTACATTAAATGTAATATCTTTTAATTATGTATGATATTAACACAACACGTACTGTATGGGCAGAGTAAGCAACATTCTCCTTCAGGTTTTACTGGTGAAATGCAGAATGCTGGCTGGCAACCCTCAGTCACACAGGTAATCGTACCGTTATCACAGGAACAGGCAGTGCATTCGTCTACGTCCCACGTTTCGCCGTGCATGAATGGTTCTCCTCGATGAACACACCGCAAAAGACCCTCACCGGAGCTGACTGAGATGGAGATTGAGGACTCCTGAGCTACACACAGAAAATGAGAAAGGATTTTGGTTTGATTTTGATCTAATCACCAAATTGAAAAAGCATTAGGCGACAGGCCTAATTAACGAAATCACTGATATACATCCTAAAAGAAAAAGTAAATTCTTAGATCTGATAGATGGCTCACTTTTTTATACTTCAAAGCTAAATATGTTTAAGCGGGAACCTTTATTAACAAGATGGCCATGCTCATTTCAGTTTCTTGGATTTTGCATGGCTCTACTAAGCTAACGCATAGGCGGATCCAGGAGGCCCGAGCCCCCCCCCCCCCCCCCCCTTATTCGCGGAGCCAAAAAAACAAGGGCGAAACTCAAAGATAGAATAAAGAAGGGAAAAAAGAGGAGAAAAGAAGAAGGTGAAACATAAGAGGAGGAAGACGGGTGAATGAAATAACATGAGGGGAAGACTTGGAAAAAAAGTTCATGTCGCTTTGTGATTTACATATCTTGCTCAATATCGAGCTTAACATATCAAATTTTGAAGTCGATATACAAAACATATTTCAGCACGGAAATCGAATTTTTATCATTGTGTTTGATTTACAAATCTATTTTTTTAAATGCTTTGTAAAAAAATTATGTTTGTGAACAAATTTTCGGCATCACTCACAGTAGCGGACCGTGACCCGGAGGAGACAAAGCATTGGGGGCACTGCATTGTTTGTGAACAATGCCGTGCGCCCCCCCCCCCCCAATGCTTTGTCTCCTCGGGGTCACGGTCCGCCACTGATTACTCATATGGGTTTAAGATATCGCATGCTCGATCTTAAATGAAAATCATAAGTCAGAAAAAATTGGAACCAGTTGGATTCGAACCTGTCATCTACTTCTTGCCTGGCTGCGACTCAACCACTAGGCTATTCTGGTTCACGGCTAAGTCATGATGAACTGCAATTCAAATACCCTCGATCCTCTTCCTTCTGAATAATTAATATTCAAATGCCGTTCATCGTTGACAATAGATAGGATATAAAGAGGCTTTAATAGTATGGGCGGCCAAAAGTGCCAAAATTAACAATTTGAGAAATATATATATACTGTTAAAAATAAACTAAAATGCAGAAATATATATAAAAATAAAGAAATTTTAGAAATAAAGATAACAAAAATATAGAAATTCACAGAATCAAACATCAGTGCAGAAATAAGGACAAACACAAAAACAAGACAATCGCAAAAAATAATAAATGATAAAAAATACGTAGATAACATGTATATTGAACACAATCACAGAAATAAAGGCTCATATATAGAAATAGAGAAAGTTTGAGAAATGTAAAGACATCCACAGAACTAAATAGAACTTCAGAAATATAGACAACCGCAGAAATAAAGACAGCTTGAGGGAAAAAGACCCACAGAATAAAAACATTTTCAGAAATATAGACAGCCAGAGAATTGTAGACAACCTCATAAATACAGAACTTAAGAAAACTTCAGAAACATAAACAACAGAAATATAGACAACCTCAAAACTAAAGAAAACTTCAGAAACATAAACAACAGAAATAAAGGCAACCTCACAAATACAGACAACCGCAAAATTAAACAAAACGACTGAATTATAGTCCATCGCAAATAGCGCTAGCTCGTCGAAAATAAGAGAACGCAGAAATAAAGTAGAGCTTAGAATTAAAGTGTAGCTCGTCAACAAACTGGCAATGAGAGAGCGAGAGAGGGCGCAATTTCCTACGATAGCTGTGCTCTGCGAAATTCAACTTTCTGAAATATATAGCAAGACTAATTATCTGTTTATAGAATTAGTGTTCGGAATCGTGATTTCTGAGTGAACTTCACTTGAACAGAAAATCTTTGAGGGACCATCGACATCAAATTATTGGCATTCCATACCAAAAAAGTAAGTTCAGTTTAATTTCGTGCTTTGATCTCAGTTGTAATTGTAACGTTAGTGTGTTTGCTGCTTGGGGTTCGGCGTCTCAGTCAGGCCAGGGCCAATACTGCGGCAGCCCGAACACGTCGGGGTCCCCGGGGCAAGCCAGGGTCATGCCACTCACGTATTGCAAGGTTTAGTATGCCATGGACCTACATGTAGGTCCATGAGTATGCAGGGCCTTGTTCGTAAACCACAATAAAAGTCAATATCCATCATGTTCATATTTCCATTTCTGACTGTGAGATCTGATCATCTAACTGACATGATTTCTCAGAAAACAATACAGTTTTTCGTAGAACTATGTTGGTTAATTGGAATGGTTCATGTCCGTCCTTATTTCACTTTTTAGTTCTAATATCAGGGGTACTTGTTCAGTAACGGCAAAAGTGTATCAAATCTAAGCCAAATAGGCAGAGCGTAGCAGCATATGGCCGTTGGCGCGTTTCCGTTTTACACCCTGGCGAAGGCATTTTCCAGAAAAATGTAGCCAAAAAGCGACTAGTGAAGAGTCTACGTTTGTTTACATTATCAGCTGGGCGCGCGATCCAAAGTCCGCACCGAAGTTATCCGCAGAACATACCGTACTTGAATTTATGCAGCTGAGCTTATACTTTCCAGCATGTCCAGGTTCAATACGAATGTTTGCCTTGATCATTTGCCTTGCCGATTTGCTGATGTCTGTCTTTCTCTCTATCTGTCTATATATCTATCTCTCAAATTCTATCTATCTATGTAACTGCAGTATCTATCTATCTATCTAATAATCTTCTCTGTCTCTCTCATTCTTTATCTAACATCTATCCATCTTAAATTCTCTATCTCTCTCTATCTATCCATCCATCTGTCTGTCTATACTCTATTTCTCTCTCTCTACCTACCTATGTAACTACAGTATCTATCTGTTAATTTGTCGCTCTTCTCTCTCATTCTTGATCTATCTGACATCTATCTCTCAAATTCTCTATCTATCTATCTCTCTATCCATCTGTCTGTCTTTCTCTATTTCTCTCTATCTATTTATCTATTTTTAAACTAGAGTATCTATCTATCTGTTAATTTGTTAATAATCTTCTCTGTCTCTCTCATTCTTTAATTATCTATTTAATATCTCTCTCTATCTATCTTTCTATCCATCCATCTGTCTGTCTTTCTCTTATTCTCTCTATCTATTTATCTGTCTATTTTTTTAACTTATCTATCTGTTAATTTGTTAATATTCTTTGTCTCTCTCCCTCTTTATCTATCTAACATCTATCTATCTCTCATCTATCTATCCATCGTCTGTCTTTCTCTATTTCTCTCTATCTATATATCTATCTATCTATGTATCTATCTATCTGTTAATTTCTCTATCTTCTCTGTCTCTCTCATTCTTTATCTTTCTATCTATCTAACATCTATCTATCTGTCTCTCAAATTCTCTATCTCTCTCCTTCTCGAGCATCTGTCTGTCTTTTTTCTCTCTTTCTCTTTGTCCGTCCATATTTCTATCTACAACATCTCTCTCCCTCTCTCTCTATCTATCTATCTATCTATCATTCTCTCTCTCTTTCTCTCTCTCCCCTCTCCCTCTATATATCGACCTCTCTGTCTCTCCCCCTCTCTCTATTTATCTATCTATCCATCCATCTCTCCCTCCCTCTCTCTCTATCTATCCACCTCTCTCTCTCTCTATTTCTATCTATCTATCTGTCTATCTTGTCTCTATCTATTTATCAGTCTTCTATATCTATCTTTCGGCAGATTCTAAGTGTATCAATCCATCAAACTTCAATTTGTCTTTCCATTATAAGTATCTGTTTATTTTGATTTTGTCTGTCATATTTTTAGAAGAAAAAAAAACTATCATAAACAACGCGACTGCAAAAGCATGTTCGGATTTCACTCCTGACTGTCGCTCTCTCTGTATATGAAGTGCCGAGATCAGTAACTGTGCAAATTGCATGCGGTGGTGGACTCGCCTGTGTCGCACGCTGCGTGCAACCAGCGACGTGTGTAGACTCTTCACTAGTCGCTTTTTGGCTACTTTTCCGGAAAATGCCTTCGCCAGGGTGTAAAACGGAAACGCGCTGGCCGTTGATACCGCCGTAGACCAAGAGCTTCGGTCTCTGTTATGTTGGTTGTTCAGCTGAACTCCGTTGTCTTCTCTCACCAAATACAGAGACCGAAGTTCTAGCGCGATCTGTACAGGGGACTCAATGGCCATATGTTTATGTACTTAAGATCGGATAAAACGGGGAAGTGAATTTGCGCGACAGCCGAGGTAAGTCACTGTTTTTGTTCCTTTTAACTTGATTTTTCTCTGTTTTTTGGCAATTAATGTCAAGAGGGAATATTAATTTGCATTTTGGTCGCGTTAATTTTCAAAATTTTTATTCATTAAAGACAAAATTGGAGAGCCCCAACGGGGGGATTTTGCATTGCGAGTCCCCTAATGGTGGGAGCACGATAGCGAGCCGTCTGTGTACGAGGAGAAAATAAAAAAAATATGTTAAAAAAACTCGAAACAGACGGCTGCCAGCTGTCTAATACCGCCGGTGCCAGCCGGATGCGAAATTACCGATACATATATAGGCCAGCTAGGTCATTATAGTAACCCAGGGGGCTCCAGCCCATGAAGTGGGCCGGAGCTCCCTGGGTTAGGTCATTAGGTACTGGTGTTGGGAATTAGTGTCAAACAATTAAGCTTAAGTTGAAGTTTAATTAAAGTTGTGCCAGTGCCTACTGATTTTTGGACACCCCTATTTCATCTTTATATGAATCAATATAATTCTCTGCCTTTAAAAAGAAATTAAATTTAAATGAACTAAATCTATTCGGAACGATATTGATAGATTTTGCCTTGCCCATGGTGACGGTCATGGAATGATTTGTTATACCGAGATTTTTTACCTGACTGCCAAGAAGCACGAATGCCTGTGAGCAAACAACCAGGGGACCAACGGGGCTTAAGGTTCTTTCCTAGGGACCTGGTAATGAAGATAAATGCCTTACCATAGGGCACTAGCGCTCCACTTTGGGTGGGAATCGAACCTGGGTCTCCGGAATCCGAAACCCCCGCTCTACCGACTGAGCTTGAGACAGATTTTAACGTTATTCTTCAGAGCTACCCAAGTCTCACGCATTATGTGTGATACTTAAGCATTTTGGACTCTTGTTCATCTCCTCAAATCTCTGTCTCACGCAACTATCACAGCCTATCCCCATATACATTGTACACAATGTCTGTGATCTCACTCAGATTCACAGAAAACCTCACGCATAGCAGAGATGCCAAGTTCAAAGACCAGCTATTAGCCGGTCTTTGAACTTGGCATCTCTGATTCTTTTTTACTAAAAGTGAGGCCCTACGATAGGTCTAATTTAGATCTAGATTTCTAAAAAGGAATTTCTAGATCTGGTAGGGTGTCTGGAGAAAAGAATTATTTTTCTTTTTTCAAGAAAATATCACATTTTCTTTGTGAATTCGAAGAGAAATGACCTTCAGACTGACAGAAATGTAATATTTTTGAAAAAAATCAAATTATTGGCTGCAAAAAAGAAGAATGATATTAGGTCAATTTTCAGCATTTCTCTGCCATAGACTGTGTAGTTAAGAAATGGACACACACAAATCCAAATTTTTAGCCTCCGAGAGCTGTTGTAAATTTATTATTAATGCCAAAAACTTGTCCATAAAGAGTCAAATAGGATTTTTTATGCTCTGTCTGATGGTATGATTTTTATAAAGATTTGGAAACGAGATCACAATGAAAAATTGCGACAAAGTGAAAAAAATTGTGCAAAACAGAAATTTCATTTTCCCATAGAAAACGCATGGGGAAATGGCAATCTCAACACACACAGAAATAAGGGTTTGCAATTTATTTCTAAATCCTCATTTAATATGATTATATAAACTTGTCCTTACTGTCAAAAGAAGCCCCTGAATTTACTCTTTCCATACATGCCAAACACAAGTTCATAATCAATTCAGATCACATTTTTCTAGTAGCCTGAACTTCCTGAAAAACATGTGCCATATTTTCCCCTAAATCAGCCTGTTTCATGCTGACACTTTTCAGTGTGGCTTCAGACACCCTAGATCTGGTTTTACTCTTTTTCTCTATGAAGATTTAATATAACTTTATTCTAGTCTCTGTCTGTACCATTGGACTAAAATTATAATTAGATCTAGCCTAGTATAGCGGAGTTAAATTATTTTTATTTGGGGGGGGGCCAACATTTTTTGTCGGGTTTCAAACTGCTCAATTATAGTATATCATGAGTGTGTAATTTTAATGGGAAGGGTTGAGAAAATTTATAGTGCCCCATTTCAAATTTTATAAGTATAGGTGGAGAAACTTGCGAGCAAGCTAACCTTAAAGAGGAACTCACTTAGACGTACAGATTCACATGTTTATAGATGAGTGCAAAAAAAATTAATTGTCTCGCACTGGTGAATGAGTGAGAGCCAAATTATCACACAAATAATAATTATCCTACATCTATCAAAGCTGGCCTGATGTACTATTATGAAGATTGACAAAAGGCCTTGCTATAGTAGTCCATCTGTGCTTGAAGCATTTACTGACTCTTGTTGACAATGAAGATGGTCAGTGGAAACAGAGCCAGGTAAGCATATTTCGTCAGTGGAACAGATACAGAGAGAAGGAAGTTTTGGTCAAGACCAGCTCTTTTTCTAGTTGGAAATATTCATAGGCTTAGGATATGACTAGCTGGAAATGACTTACATTGTAACTGTAAAAGTATTGTGTGTATTTTGAATTGCAGATCAAATGGGATCAAGTTCCTAGCAGTCCCAGCCCAGTCAGAAGTACAACTACCATTCTCACATCACCAAGAGTTACAATCTGATGAAGAACAGGATATCTGAACTCAAAACTTTCAAGGTATGCTTGTTTTCGTACGAAAAGGCCTCCTGATTCCTTTTTATTTGGGGGGGGGGACTCTAGCAAATTTTTCTGAATCATGCTATCCCAGATAGTAAAGCTCCATTGTGAGTTAATATTTATTTGGATTTACCAGATTTACCAGTATTTCCATTCTCATCAATGCATACTTATGGTCTATGTCTCTTTAGTCATACATAAAATTACTTTAAAACTCAGTTACTCTGTAGACAGAATAAAAAAGGACAAAATATTGAGAGTAATCTTATGATATATATTGGAATGAGTTTACACACTTAATCAAAAAAGCTTTATGAATTATGATCTATAAAGAGTGATCTGTGATTTTTATCTGGCTGTATATCATGTGCTTTATGTAAATAATATTGCATGGAAGAGTAGGGCCTAATAAAAAGTTTAAATCTTCTTGATAAACTAGACTAGATGAGTAAGAATAATTTATATCAGCAGCTCATTTTGTTTTTTCTCTTTTTTTACCATGCAGGTTTCCCACTTCCCAAGCTGTTTAAGTATCACAAGTGCCAAGAAGAAATATGAAGGCCAAGTTGATAAAAAGTAGTTACTTCACTGCAATAAGACATTAAACAATGAATCATTTTGAATAAATATATTACTAGTAATTAAGCATTTAATGTTACTTAAAGGTCAAGTCCACCTTAGAAAAATGTTGATTTGAATCAATAGAAAAAAATCAGACAAGCACAATGCTGAAAATTTCATCAAAATCGAATGTAAAATAAGAGAGTTATGACATTTCAAAGTTTCGCTTATTTTCAACAAAATAGTTATATGAACGAGCCAGTTACATCCAAATGAGAGAGTCGATGATGTCACTTACTCACTATTTCTTTTGTTTTTTATTGTTTGAATTATATAATATTTCAATTTTTACGAATTTGACAATTAGGACCTCCTTGCCTGAAGCACAAAATGTTACAATAATGGAATTCCACGTGTTTAGGGAGGAATGAAACTTCATTTTACATGACAATGACAAAAAAATAAAAATATTTCATATTTCATATAATAAAAGACAAAAGAAATAGTGAGTGATGTCATCAACTCTCTCATTTGGATGTAACTGGCTCGTTCATATAACTATTTTTTGAAAATAAGCGAAAATTTAAAATGCCATAACTTTCTTATTTTACATCCGATTTTGATGAAAATTTCAGTGTTGTGCTTGTTGAATTTTTTCTCTTTTTATTCAAATCAAGTTTTTGTTGGGGTGGACTTGTCCTTTAAACTACACATCTGTAGAAAAGAATGCAGTACAAGTTCAGGTTCATCACCGGGCAATAACATTAAAGTATACTAGTTTAGGTACAAATTTCACACAACATAAAAGAAATATTTTTGCAATGGGCAAATGTTTCACCTTTTATTAATATTTTCTACTTTTCTACTAGTTCTTAGTAGTTTTCGTGGAATTAAGTATTATTTTTCCAGTTTAAAGGCCTAAAGGTCTTCTTTCAGTGACATACTTAGGGTTCTATATGAAAAAAAATATTGTATTTGGAAATAAAAATAATGCATAGCTAAATGATAATAAAGGTGATGTTACGATACTGCAACAAATAACAAGTAAATTTGATTTTTAATTTCCTCTTTTTTTATTTACAGGAAATAATTGTACATAAATAAAACAAATAATGATCTTACATAAATCTCTTGAAGTGTCCGATGTAAAATCCCGAAGTGATGATACTATATCCAAGTAATAATCCAAATGATAAAATCCCAGTTGACTGGCGAAAATTCACAATGATGGCGATGATGAAACTGATGTTGAAGTCCGATGAATAATAAGAGTCACTGCAACGAGTTGAAATGTCCGTGAAGACGATGTTGATGATGATTAACAGTCAATTTCAGCAATCCATGGGTTGAAGCGTGTTCATTGAACAGGTTGATGATGTTGATGATCTCGATGAGAACTGATAATTTCTCTCTTAAAATAACTGCAAACAGTTCATTGATGCATAAACTGCTCTGATCTGATCTGGTGAAGTGATCTCATATGATGTGATGTGATCTCCTGCTCTCATATGATGTGATGGTGTGATCTAATATGATATGATGATATGATGATGTGATTAAAGAAACTGCAGCTATATATACTAAGTTTCAACTAATCTAGAAGCTTCTAAAAAATGTCACCACCATAGAAGGTTCTAACACCTTCTTTCAAAAGAACATTCTCCTATAATGGAGCAGTCAAAAATCCAGAAGACTCTTGAATGACCTCATTGAAATCAAGAGTGTCAATAGCATAGCTAAGCCTATTGTTCCTAATCTCTATTTAGAAATAACAATACAACTCCTTGGCCTTTTAAATAGGCAAGGCCTGCATAATAAAAAGACATTCTTGAATGTTCTTTACAATTCTTGGCTAACCTTAAAGGGAAATAACTAATAGATGAATGTAATTGCTTTTACAATTCTTCTAAAATTATTCTTATATATAACACCTCCCCCACCGGGGAAAAGAAAGCTTTACCGTAGTAAAGGTTTCTTTAGGATTACTTTTTCTTTTAACTGTTCAAAGTTATCTTGATAAATCATTTACAGTTATCGTGTACAAAGATATAGTACTTAACAAACATGTTAAAATAAATGAACATCAAAGATGTTTTCTTCAAATGACACACTTGGTCAAAATCATGAATAATTTCACTTTTTATACTCTTGATAGAGCATCAGCAATTACATTATTCTTTCCCTTTATGTGTACAATTTTCAAAGGGAATGGTTGGAGCATTAGGCTCCATCTGTACAGTCTTTGGTTCTTTGTTTTGAATATCTCCAAAAACACAAGAGGATTGTGATCTGTATAGACTGTAATCTCTCCATTGGTTAGATACACCTCAAACTGCTGAAGGGCTAGTACGAGACTCAGGGCCTCTTTTTCAATAGTTGAATACTTCTTTTGAAACCGATTGAGTTTCTTAGAGAAGTAGCACACTGGTTTTTCGATGCCTTCTTCATCTTCTTGGAGCAATACTGCTCCTACTCCAACATCACATGCATCAATTGCTACTTTGAATGGCTTTGTGAAGTTTGGAGCTGCCAAAATAGGCTCATTCACCAAAATGGCCTTTAATTTCTCAAATGATCTTTGACATTCGTCAGACCAAACATACTTCACTTTTGCCTTCAGCAGGTTTGTCAGAGGACTAACCACAGTACTGTAATTTGGAACAAATTTCCTGTAGAAGCCACTCATACCTAAGAATCTGAGCAATTCTTTCTTAGTTGTGGGAATTGGGAAGTCTAAGATAGCTTGTATCTTGGCTTCTCTTGGTAGCACTTGCCCTTGACCAACCACATGACCAAGATATGTGACCTTTGCCTTGGCAAATTCACTTTTCATCAGATTCACTACTAGATTGGCTTTGTCCAGCCCTGTCAAACAGTGCTCTCAAATGATCATTCCAAGTATCACTGTATACTAGGATGTCGTCTATGTATACGACACAATTGTCAAGTCCGGCAATCACTTGATTTGTCAACCTTTGGAAGGTTGCAGGTGCATTTTTCATTCCAAAAGGCATGACTTTGCATTGAAACAAGCCTTCAGGTGTGACAAAGGCTGATATCTCTTTGGCTCGGTCAGTCAGTGGCACTTGCCAATATCCTTTAAGCAAGTCTATCTTTGTGATATAGGCAGAATTTCCAACCCTATCAATACAATCTTCTAACCTAGGAATTGGATACGAGTCAGTCTTAGTTACTGCATTTACCTTTCGGTAATCAATGCAAAATCTCTGAGAGCCGTCTGGCTTTGGAACCATTACAATGGGAGAACTCCAACTACTCTGACTCGGTTCGATTATGTCATTATCTAACATAAACTGTATTTCCTTATTCACCATTTCCAACTTGCTTGGATTGAGCCTATAAGGATTCTGTTTGATAGGTCTTACATCACCTACGTCTACATCATGTACAGTTAAAGGTGTACGACCTGGTTTGTCTTTACATACATTCTCATATTCTCTTAACAGGCCAGATATATCATTTCTTTGATCTTCAGGCAGGTGTTTTAATGCCTCATCCATGTTTCCTAACATCTCTGAGTTAGACAACTTTACACCACATGGTTCGTTCTTAGACACATCTGTATAAGACAATTCATTATCTGTCTTTCCATAGCATTCTTCTTCATGTACATCTACATGTTTTTCTTCTTCTTTGACCTGTGTTGTACCTATTGGCTGACTAGCCTCTCGCTCAAAGTATTCTTTTAACATGTTTACATGACAAACTCTTTGAGACTTTCTTCGATCAGGGGGTACTGATCACATAGTTGACATCATTCAATTTCTTTTTGACTATGTAGGGACCACTAAACCTAGCTTTCAAGGGCTCACCTTGCAAAGGCAATAACACTAACACTTTGTCTCCAGGCTTGAAACTTCGCTCTTTTGCATTTTTGTCAGCGTGAGCTTTCATTTTTCCCTGCGACTCTTTCAAGTGTTCCTTAGCCACATCACAAGCTTTTGAGAGCCTTTCTCTAAACTTTGACACATAGTCTAGAAGGTTTACATCATCATCCTGAACCATAAACCTCTCTTTGATAAGCTTTAGGGGACCCCTAACCTCATGACCATAGACCAATTCAAATGGACTGAAACCTGTGGACTCATTTGGGGAATCCCTAGTTGCAAACAGTAGGAATGAGATCCCTTTATCCCAGTCATCGGGATAGTCTTCACAATAAGCCCTAATCATGGTCTTCAGGGTCTGATGATAGCGTTCTAACGCTCCTTGGGACTGTGGGTGATAAGCAGAGGACTTAATCTGCTTTATTCCCAACTCCTTCATAACTTGCTGAAATATTCCTGACATGAAATTCGACCCTTGATCAGATTGAATTTCCTTCGGCAGACCGTACCTAGTAAAAAACTGCACTAACGCCTGCACCACTGTCTTCGCAGTGATACCCCTCAAAGGTATCGCCTCTGGAAACCGTGTAGACAAGTCCATAATCGTCAGGAGAAATCTGTGACCCGACCTCGTTCGGGGTAAGGGTCCGACACAATCAACAAGAACCCTAGTAAAAGGTTCATCAAATGCAGGAATGGGTATCAATGGAGCAGGCTTGATAGAAGGCTGTGCCTTACCAATAATCTGACATGTGTGACATGTCTTACAGAAATGCACAACATCTTTGTGCATCTTAGGCCAATAGAAATGCCTCATAATTCTATCTTCTGTCTTCCGAATACCGACATGACCTGCCATAGGTAACTCATGAGCCATTTTCAGAATATCTGTGCGGTAACAAGGAGGAACTACAACCTGGTGAATTATACACCAATCTTCATCAGCTGGTCTCCGGGGAGGTCTCCATTTCCTCATCAAAATGTCATCTTTGACATAAAAGCAAAAGCACTCAGGAACCTTATCAGCTCAGCCTCAGAACATGCTTTTTGTGACAAGCTTTTTAATTCTGGGTCTGCCTGTTGTGCCTGTACAAGGGAGGATTTACTAAACAAACTATCATTGTTAGCAACAGAGCCTTCAACACTATCCCCATTCAAATCCTTGAAAAAGGTTTCAGCTAACCAGACATCAGTACTCTCCTCTACATCAGCAGATTCCGCATCATCCTTTTCAGCTCTACGAGTCTGAGACCTAGTAACAACACAATCCGGGAAAATCCCTGGAAAATCTTCCTGCAACAATTCAGTTTCAGCTACCTCAACGGGCTTTTCCGAAACCACTGGAGATGCAACAACTTTATCTCCAGCCAAGTCGTTACCTAACAAGAAATCAACACCTTTCATGGGTAATTCTGGAACGACACCAACAGTCACAGGACCACTAACTAGTCACACTTTAAGTCGACCTTATGCAAAGGAACCGACATGAAATTTGGGCCAATACCTTGAACTAAGACGTTGGCATTCTCTGAACTCTCCGGAGGAAGAGCCGAATCCCCTGGCACCATCAGGGACTGTGCAGCCCCTGTATCCCTAAGGATCACCACTGACCTACCAGCAGCACCAGTCGAACAGGGGATACTTCACCATCATGCAAAAAACTTCTAAAAGTTTCATCAACCTGCTTGACTTTATCAGCAAATTCTAGAGAAACACTCTCAACATCTCGATTGGGCTCTGATGGAACAAACTCCATCGAGGGAACACTTGTTTGCTTGACAAAACCCATGTCTTTCTTAGTTTTGGTTGGCATTCCAACCAATTTCCAACATGATTCTTTCAAATGTCCCGATTTATGACAATGAGTAAAAATTTTGGAACTACGACTCTCAGACCTTTTGGTTGATTCTGTGCCCCCACTAGCCTGATTCTTGTTAGCGTCTTTGTCCTTGCTTGCATATTTTCCCTCACTAGGTTTACTGTGGGATTTAAATGACCGTTTTCCTTTCTTTTTCCAATAATTCTTGAAAGGAGGCCTATCTCCACTACCTCTATGTGTGACCTCAAATTCATCAGCTACTATGGCTGCTTTACTGACTTCAGTAACTCTATGGTCATCTAAGTGAGATTTAATGCCAAAAGGAAGACTCTTTTTGAATTCTTCTAGGAGGACAACTTCCCTAAGGTGAACAAAATCTTTGTCAACTTTCAGTGATCTGTACCACTTATCGAACATCATTTCTTGTTCCCTAGCAAATTCAACATACGTCTGGCCTGATTGTCTTTGCATGTTCCTAAATTTATGTCTGTACGCTTCTGGTACTAACTCATATGCATTGAGAATTGTTTCTTTTACTGTAGCATAGTCACATGATTGCGTTTCAGAGAGCGAAGAATAGACTTTTGCAGCCTTTCCAACAAAAACACTTGAGGAGAAGAGTCCAGTATTCCTCGGGCCAGTTCAGTCTCTTGGCCACTTTTTCAAATGACACAAAATATGTATCAACTCCCTCTTCATCAAATTTTGGCACAAGGCGAATATTTTTCGCCACATCAAAGCCTTGGGGAGATTTATCTTTAGTAGAGTTAGTATTTGCATGAGCTAACTCCATTTCTTTCAATTTTAACTGGTACTCCAATCTCATTTTCTCCATTTCAATGTTTTCTCTCATTTTCATTTCCTCCTTTTCAAGGTTTTCTTTCATTTTCATTTCCATCTCAAACTTTGCCAGTTGAATCTGAGCATCATCTGAAACAGTAACAGAAGTTTCAGACTCCTCTGTAAGCTTCATGTGACTAGCTAACAAGTCAATTATCTCTGCCTTCTTTAATCCTGGGGCTAGAGATACACCCAAATGATCACAAATTGTTATCAAATCATCCTTCTTCAGTGACTTCAAATGATCATATGACAATTCTGTCTTTGCAAGAAATTCTTCAACATCAAATGTAGCCATAGTGAATATACACAAATACAAGCACGTAATAACACAGTACAGTAAATTCTAGAACTTTCCAAAAATTTCCAAAATGTTTCCGATTCAAATTGGCTTTTGTTTTAAATTGACTTTCGTCTCAAATTGGCTTTCGTTTCCTGAAAAACTGTTTTTAATTTCAAATTGGCTTATACAAATTTGGTTTTGTTTCAAAATTGCCTTGGCTTGTACAAATTTGGTTTTCGTTTCCCGGACAAGCCCCCAAAATTATTTGTTACGATACTGCAACAAATAACAAGTAAATTTGATTTTTAATTTCCTCTTTTTTTATTTACAGGAAATAATTGTACATAAATAAAACAAATAATGATCTTACATAAATCTCTTGAAGTGTCCGATGTAAAATCCCGAAGTGATGATACTATATCCAAGTAATAATCCAAATGATAAAATCCCAGTTGACTGGCGAAAATTCACAATGATGGCGATGATGAAACTGATGTTGAAGTCCGATGAATAATAAGAGTCACTGCAACGAGTTGAAATGTCCGTGAAGACGATGTTGATGATGATTAACAGTCAATTTCAGCAATCCATGGGTTGAAGCGTGTTCATTGAACAGGTTGATGATGTTGATGATCTCGATGAGAACTGATAATTTCTCTCTTAAAATAACTGCAAACAGTTCATTGATGCATAAACTGCTCTGATCTGATCTGGTGAAGTGATCTCATATGATGTGATGTGATCTCCTGCTCTCATATGATGTGATGGTGTGATCTAATATGATATGATGATATGATGATGTGATTAAAGAAACTGCAGCTATATATACTAAGTTTCAACTAATCTAGAAGCTTCTAAAAAAATGTCACCACCATAGAAGGTTCTAACACCTTCTTTCAAAAGAACATTCTCCTATAATGGAGCAGTCAAAAATCCAGAAGACTCTTGAATGACCTCATTGAAATCAAGAGTGTCAATAGCATAGCTAAGCCTATTGTTCCTAATCTCTATTCAGAAATAACAATACAACTCCTTGGCCTTTTAAATAGGCAAGGCCTGCATAATAAAAAGACATTCTTGAATGTTCTTTACAATTCTTGGCTAACCTTAAAGGGAAATAACTAATAGATGAATGTAATTGCTTTTACAATTCTTCTAAAATTATTCTTATATATAACAGTGATCAGAGGATTAAAAAATGTATCGCTCCTGGACCTCATTTCATAAACAAGTTATTACTATTGTAATCTTGTCATTATGACAATTACCATGTTAACAGGGCTGAGCAAGAAATCAAGGTTTTTTATAGTAGCTGCAACAGGCTGGGGCAAAGTTACCGTGATTGCAAATCTTCATGATGCTTGAGTAATTATGTAGGGATATTAAGTTCCATTTATTTGTTATCTTACTCTTTGAAATATTTTAAAATGTAAATGCAAAAATATATAGACTATAGTTTAAAAATTGATTGAATTCTAACCACAGTGACAGTAGACAATATCAAATTTTGTTAATGATTCACTAATGTATTGATTTGGAAAGGCACTCTTTAGGGAGATTCCGGCATTAGCCCCCCCCCCCCCCCCCCACTTTATGAGTAGACTATTTCTTGCCAGCAAATTTGAAAGGAATTTGCCTTTCTTTTTTTTTTAGTGACAAAATTTTGTGGAAAAATCAACACAATATCAAAGATTTTTATGCTCTTTTATTAAATCTTGGATGCATCCCTCATTTTAACTATTAGGCTCATCGACATCTTTTGAATGAAATTCCAATACACATTGTGCAATATGATTTAAGTGTAGAAGAAATGTACTAAATCCTATTTTTATACATTTATCCCCCCCATACTACCCCCAACCAGTAACAGCCTTTTTAGATATGCATTGCCTTCAATTTTTTTTCTAACCTGCGATGCAGAGTGAGACTGTAGGCGCCGCTCTTCCAACGGCGGCGGCATCAACACCAAATCTTTTTTTGAAATGACAACATAACTTAGAAAGTATATGGACCAAGTTCATGAAACTTGGCCATAAGGTTAATCAAGTATTTTTAAACATCCTGTGTAAGTTTCAGGTCACATGACCAAGGTCAAAGGTCATTTATGGTCAATGCACTTAGACCATGTTGGGGGAATGAACGTCAAAATCTTACCTAAGTTTAAGTTTTTGAAATGTCATACTTAAAAAATATATAAACTAGTTCATGAAACTTAGACATAAGATTATTCAGGTATTACTAAACATTTTTCTTGAGTTTCACGTCACATGACCAAGGTCAAAGGTCATTTAGGGTCAATGAACTTTGGGCCGAATTTGGGGCATCTGTTGAATTACCATCATAACTTTGAATGTTTATGGATCTGATTCATGAAACTTGGACATAATAGTAATCAAGTATCACTGTACATCCTGTGTAAGTTTCAGGTCACATGATTAAAGGTCAAAGGTCATTTAGGGTCAATGAACTTTGGCAAAGTTGGGGGTATTTGTTGAATTCCTGTCATAACTTTGACGGTTTATTGGTCTAGTTCATAAAACTTGGACATAGGAGTAATCAAGTATTACTGAACATCCTTTGCGAATTTCAGGTCTCATGACCACGGTCTAAGGTCATTTAAGGTCAATAAACTTTGACCATGTTGGGGGTATTTGTTGAATTACCATCACATCTATGTAAATTTATTGGTCTTGTTCATAAAACCTAGACATAAAAGTAACCAAGTATCACTGAACATCTTGTGTAAGTTTCAGGTCACATGATGAAAGGTCAAAGGTCATTTAGGGTCAATGAACTTTGGCCAAGTTAGGGGTATTTGTTGAATTCCTATCATAACTTTGACGGTTTATTGGTCTAGTTAATAAAACTTGGACATAGGAGTAATCAAGTATTACTGAACATCCTTTGCGAATTTCAGGTCACATGACCAAGGTCAAAGGTCAATGGACTTTGGCCATGTCGGGGGTATTTTTTAATTACCATTAAACTCTGTAATCTGTAATCTTGGACATAAGAGTTATCAGGTATCTCATGCGAGTTTTAGGTCACATGACCAAGGTCAAAGGTCATTTAGGGTCAATGAACTTAGACCATGGTGGGGGAATCAACATCAAAATCTTAACCTAAGGTTTAGTGTTTAAAATGTGGATATAGGGGTAATCAAGTATCACTGACAAGTTTTAGGTCACATGATCAAGGTCAAATATCAATGAACATAGTATTGTATCATTATATGAATGGTGTTTTTGTGAATAATTATTTTATAGTAGTTGTCAAAGTCAGCACCGTGCAATATTGAATCTCATGATGCAGGTGAGACCGGCAGAGGCATTCCACTTGTTTTAAATGTAAATTAATGTTTGGTAGATCCTGATTATTATTATGTTATTGTCAATGTTTTAGAAAATGGATTCCTTAATAAACATTTTAATTTTGAATGAAATTATCTGATCTTGTAATTTTCATTTATCATTTACCAATTTGTGATGATATATTGCAGCCGAAATTTGTTAAGCACAATTGGCATAAGATGTTGCACAGTGTACTGAAATGTGATATGCTACTGTGACATCATGAGTCAGTTGAAATATTCTTCAAGAGAAATAAGGATTAGAGTGGGACAGGAAGTATTTAAAGTGACAGGAGAATTGTTTGCTTGTATGCATATATTTGTGTGTCAAGTTTCTGAGAGAGAGAAGGGGGGGCAGTTAGTGAAAGTTCAGTTTGTTTTGGAAGAAGCAATTGTAAGACATTATTGTTTATGTTGGGTAACGGGGGGAGGGGACTAATTTATTTTCCAAAATATTGAAACCTGCATTTGATTTCACGTATCCTCTTACTGTGTATCAATTGCCTCAAAGAACCTTGGCCTCGGGGCAACCAGTCACGGAAGTTACAATACCGTGACCTAGCGAAGTTCAGCCAAATGCCTGAAATGAAACAACTTCCATTATTTTATCGTCAAATGTATAACTGCTTGGAAAATGTGTAATAACTAACCATCTTTTGAGAATACAGGTGAAGATATTACACAGCAGTTGTTATGGGGTAATAAAAACATTCTGTATAAGAATAAGTGTTTATTTTTGAAGCATTGGGTATGCTCAGACATTCTTGTCATTGGAGATATTAACAACGATGGACTATTGGATATAGTGTGTGTTCATGCAAAATTATAGAGAAAAAAGGGAATTATTTAAGTGAATCGAAATTAATTTGGAGTTGTATACCAGAAAAATGGGGGGGAATGGTTAAAGATAAACATTTCTCAAATTATTCAATTGTTAGCTACTTTCAATTGAAGGACCATGATCATGTTTTACATATGAAACAAAGTAAACATTTATCAATTGCACTTTCTAAAAGATTATACAATTTTCTTGTGGATAAAAAGTTTACAACCCCAAATGTTGAACAATATTGGTCACTTTATTTCAAAGAAAATTTGATTTGGAACAATATCTGGAAAGAAAAAGTTACTTCCATTGTAGGATTTCGTTTAGCTGAATTCAACTTTAAATTTTTGTATAAACTTTTGATGTCAAATGAATATTTGTTTCGATTTAAATTGGCAGAATCCCCACTTTGTTTTAGAATATAAAACTATTAACAATTATTATCACCTATTTTATGATTGCCATTATTCTAGACTCTTTTGGTTTAAAATTCAGTAAATTTTGTGCTACCATTAATCTGAATATTAAAAATAACGATATAGGTTATAAAGACATTGTGATTGGTAGACATGGTGGTAATGGACCCAACATTATATCTTTCTTTAATGTATCAATCAATTTAGCTTCTTATACATATATATTTGTTTAAAAAAAAGAAAATAAAATTTTATAGAAATATTTGAAATATTCTTAGAAGATATAATAAAGAAATAAATCTTTTTACTGATCAAACCTAATTAATTTTGCCTTGTTTATGATCAGAATTAAGTCTGGAACGATTCCCATAGAAAAAAACAATAAAAAAAAGAAAAAAAAAGAAATACATAAGAAATAAAAAAAATAAAATACATATAAATCGGTCTTGGTACCAAATTTTTTTTCATTCACAATTGTAACGAATGCTATAAAGAATATTTTCAACAAAAAATATCTTTCTAGGAGCTTTATTTAGTGAATCAGAGCAAAAAGTATGATTTCATGAATAATAAATTAGCATGATTCATATAAAATAAGAATATATGAATTCACTGAAATTTACCAATGCAACAGCGAAGATTACGTCATTCTCTACCATCATGCAAATTTTCGTTGTGATCACGCAATCCGCGGCTGAGATCTTTAGGGGGGGGGTCCATAATGGACCCCCCCCCCCCGGAATGACAAGAATTAAAATACCCCGGGAGATTAGGGTTAATAGAAATTATGCTTTCTGACAACATTTTACTCATAGATCACTATTACGTGCATTTATGGTGCTCACTCCTGTGAATATTGGTTTCCCCCTTTGCATTGTACACAATACTGTTAAAGGTCAAGTCCACCCCAGGAAAATGCTGACTTGAATAAATAGATAAAAATCAAACTAGCATAGTGCTGAAAATTTCATCAAAATTGGATGTAAAATAAGAAAGTTATGACATTTTCAAGTTTCGCTTATTTTTCCCAAAACAGTGATATGCACAACTAGTCGATGATGTCCATCACTCGCTATTTCTTTTGTTTTTTATTGTTTGAATTATATATATTTCATTTTTTTATAGATTTGACAATAAGGACCAACTTGACTGAACCATATAGTATTAAACAATGCCAATTCCACATGTTCAGGGAGGAATTAATCATTGTATCTCTTGACAATGAGGAGAAAATTTGAATATTTCATATAATAAAATACAAAAGAAATAGTGAGTGGATGACGCCATCAGTCTCCTCATTTGCATACCAGCCAGGATGTGCATATAACTGTTTTGTGAAATTAAGCGAAACTTTGAAATGTCATAACTTTCTTATTTTACATCCGATTTTGATGAAATTTGCTTGTAGGATTTTTCTCTTTTTATTCAAATCAACCTTTTGTTGGGGTGGACTTGTCCTTTAATGTATATGGCAGCAATTTTGAAAGTCAAATACAGTATTTAACACAAACTTGAAACCTGAATGATATATTTTGTTAGAAAATACGTTTTTAGACAGTATCCCATTAATTCATCACATATGCATTTTAGGGCTCACTTCTTGTGATTTCTTTGATCTCTCTTTCTCATTGTGTATAATACTTTTAGGGCCTTTGGCAGCCATTTCGAATATCAAAATACAACATTCAACACATACATGGCATATTAATAATATATTTCGTAAACAATTATGTTTTTAGTCAGTATTCCACTCGCTTAATCTTAATATGCATTTTAGTGATCACTCTTGTGAATTTTGGGCCCCCATTGCCATTGTACGCAATACGGTATGGGCCTGTGGCGGCTATTTTAGATATCAAAATACAGCAATGTTCCCATACATTACATAATAAATGATATATCTCATTAGTAATGATGATTTTGCATAAATTACTTCGTTCATACATCGCAATTTTTTGCAGTTTAGTGCTCATTTTTGTGAAAATTAGTTTCCTCTATTCATATTATACATAACAGAGTATACAAGGGCCTATGGCGGCCATTTTGAATATCAGGAAAATAAATATTTTGTCAAAAATTATTTTTTCAGAGAGTATTTCACTCCTGCCACACAATTCCATGCATTTCCTTAGCCAATGTGCAGACAATTTTATGATTTTCATGGGTAATTTGAATATTTTGGCAGCCATATTGGGTTTTGCCAATTTGCGGAAAATGCTCAAGGTTACACGAGTTGCATCATTCAGATTCGTAATCAGCACCCTTGAATTGACAAGAAACCATAAAAAAATATTGTATATAAAAAAAAAAACAGGTTATGCCTCTTCTATCCTGGACTAATACCACATAATCATGCAAGTATACCATTATTCTCATTATTTCTATCCCACTCTTCAATCAAACTCATTTATCTCTTTAGGAAGAATATTTAATTTGGCTACGCCTGATCTGAAATGTCACATTATGCCATGTTATGGGCTATCTTGCCATGCATGCATGGTAGTTTGATACTTAATGTTATAATCTTACATTTTGTACTAGTATTATACCCATAGATACCTGACAAACAAAATCAATCAATCCGAGTAGCACCATCATATTGTACAGTCATATAGAAGTATTCTTCATTATCATCAATACCATCATCTAAATAGTGCCATTTCATCATAACAGAGTTTGGTAGCAATAACATCATCATCACATAGCTTTCACGCAACATGAATTGGTGGATGAAAAAAATCACAAATATCATGATTAGAAAGTAAATTTCAAATTAAAATGTTTATTAAGAAATCAATTTTGAATATGTGATAAATATATTCCTATCCTTTTTTCTCGCCAAAGCATCACATTACATCAGCAAAATGCATATAATGAATGCAACAGAAATTGAAGAGCTATTACAAGGGAGGGGATGTATTTTTTTTTGTAAAATCTAGAGGGAAAAAATAAAAAAGGAAAAAAGAGTACATTTATTCACTTTCATAAGTATTGATGAGCCTTAATTATATAGTTAATATAAGGGGACATCAAGAATGTCATTAAAAAAGATTAACGTTATACCTCTCATTCAAAGTCGGGTACTAAAATATCAAGTCATTTTTTCAGCATTTGCTAACAAGAAATAGCATGCTAATCTAACCGGGGGCACTTCACCAAATAGGGGAGCAAATTGCCACATTTCTCTAAAGAGTGACTTCCCAAATCTGCACAATAGTAAATCAGTAACAAAATTGCTTATTGTTTATTGTTGTGAAGTGCTGCTAGAGCTGTGTTCTATTTCCAACAATTTATTTTATTTATTTGCGGAGATAATTCAGTTCATGATTCAGGGCATGGACAATACACTGTTACAAGAACAAAAAGAGATTGAAAACAAAACAGTGCAACTTTTCACTGTCCCCCAAAATAAATTCAACATCTTAATGTCCAGCACTTGCTTCATAAAGATTTGAATTATGTTAAATATGCCCCAATTGTAGCATGGGAACCTCAAGTCAAGCCTGACTGAGATTTCGCCATGAACGGACGTGTCTAAAGTGAGCTCCGCTCCGCTACGTTTTTTATCACATGGAATATACGCCTAAATTTTCGACTTGGAGAGATGCCTTTTGACTTCTAATTCTGACTGCAATTTGAACATATATTCTACATAATACTACATTTTGTTTGCAAAATGCAGAATTCTTCGAATAGTCGTGACTATAATTTGAGAAAACCTTCCACCCAAAAGGACTCTAGCCGTGGTAATCAACGTGCCAAAACACCTTCGCCAGTTCCCGTAACTGTTTCCAACAAGCCTCCCCAACTCGTGACCAACCAGCCTACAGCCGTACCCCCCGGAGCCATGGCAGCCCATCAAGCTGACCCTCCTACTTCTACTCCCGCTTCAGACCCCTACACGCCTAAGGACCCTAAAAATGACTACTTGCTACTTGAAATGCGGAAAATGTTCACGGATTTCCAGCGTGATATTGATATCAAATTGGATCACGTAATTTCGGATCTTAATGCTGTTAAATCAGACATCAGGATGGTGAAATCCGCTGTACATGACCTTGAAATTTCTTCAGCGGATACTTCAGCGAGAATATCTACCGTAGAAGCGGATAAACTACCTGGGATAGAACGTTTTATCGCCAAAGTTAGAGCTGATTTCGACGACAAGCTACTGAACCTAGAAATACACCACCGAAAACAAAATTTGTTGTTCTACGGCATCCCCAAACAAATCAATGAGGATATTTACAAGACCACATCTTTTGCATTGGGCAAGTTACTGGAAATTCCCGTTGAGGAGGCAGACCAAATTCAAATCATCAATGCTCATCGTCTACCTACGAAGAGGACCCACAACGGAGCCAGCGGAACCCCGGCCCCCGAAGCTCCTGATCCCATCATAGTCCGTTTTGCAAAGATGTACGACCGGGACCGAATTCTTCGCGCCTTCGAGCAGCCAAGGCAACCCCGGGCTACTGACGGCAACCGTAGGGATGGCGACCGCGTAACCGTCCGAACTGACCTACCCCCATCTATGAAACGCGAGCGTGGTCATCTAGCATCAGTTGCATATAACATTCGCAAAACCAAGCAATTGAAAACCAGGATAAGGATTCAAGGAACCAAAGTACTGCTGCAGACTAAAAACCCTAATGCACCTTCTTCACAGTGGTCAACTTGGACTGAGTAGATTTACTTATCACATGCAACATCATGACTATGGAATTTTGAATATCATTGGAGACCGAGTCAAATTCAATCCCCATAACTTTGCAAGGACGAATGGAGTAGGCCTGATCCATCTTCTATACAGGTATTATATACCCCCATCATGTTCTATCCCCATTTGGATAATTGCTAAATAGTTAAATATCCCATTTTCATCCATTAAAATGACCCCTTCATGATGAATTGAAACTTGGAGAGATGCCTTTTGACTTCTAATTCTGACTGCAAGTTTGAACATATATTCTACATAATACTACATTTTGTTTGCAAAATGCAGAATTCTTCGAATAGTCGTGACTATAATTTGAGTTAAAACCTTCCACCCAAAAGGACTCTAGCCATGGTAATCAACGTGCCAAAACACCTTCGCCAGTTCCCGTAACTGTTTCCAACAAGCCCCCCAACTCGTGGCCAACCTGCCTACAGCCGTACCCCCCGGAGCCATGGCAGCCCATCAAGCTGACCCTCCTACTTCTTCTCCCGCTTCAGACCCCTACACGCCTAAGGACCATAAAGATGACTACTTGCTACTTGAAATGCGGAAAATGTTCACGGATTTCCAGCGTGATTTTGATATCAAATTGGATCACGTAATTTCGGATCTTAATGCTGTTAAATCAGACATCAGGATGGTGAATTCCGCTGTACATGACTTTGAAATTTCTTCAGCGGATACTTCAGCGAGAATATCTACCGTAGAAGCGGATATTACTACCTGGTATAGAACGTTTTATTGCCAAAGTTAGAGCTGATTTCGACGACAAGCTACTGAACCTAGAAATACACCACACAAAAAAACAAAAAAAAATTGTTGTTCTACGGCATCCCCAAACAAACCAATGAGGATATTTACAAGACCACATCTTTTGCATTGGGCAAGTTACTGGAAATTCCCGTTGAAGAGGCAGACCAAATTCAAATTACCAATGCTCATCGTCTACCTACGAAGAGGACCCACAACGGAGCCAGCGGAATCCCGGCCCCTGAAGCTTCTGATCCCATCATAGTCCGTTTTGCATAGATATACGACCGGGACCGAATTCTTCGCGCCTTCGAGCAGCCAAGGCAACCCCGGGCTACTGACGGCAACCGTAGGGATGGCGACCGTGTAACCGTCCGTACTGACCTACCCCCCATCTATGAAACGCGAGCGTGGTCATCTAGCATCAGTTACATATAACATTCGCAGAACCAAGCAATTGAAAACCAGGATAAGGATTCAAGGAACCAAAGTACTGCTACAGACTAAAAACCCTAATGCACCTTCTTCACAGTGGTCAACTTGGACTGAGTAGATTTACTTATCACATGCAACATCATGACTATGGTAATTATGAATATCATTGGAGACCGAGTCACATTCAATCCCCATAACTTTGCAAGGACGAATGGAGTAGGCCTGATCCATCTTCGATACAGGTATTATATACCCCATCATGTTCTATCCCCATTTGGATAATTGCTAAATAATTAATTATCCCATTTTCATCCATTAAAATGACCCCCTTCATTATGAATTGAAACTTGAGTAATTATGTAAGCCAAAATTAAAACAAATTTAAACGATTTATATTGTCATGATTACTACATGTATGTCTATGTAATACAGTTAATACAACTGCATTTTCTCTCATTATTACTGGATCCTAGATTGTTGGATCCTAGATTGCACAACCCTTTCAAGTAATAATTGATGTCATTTTCATTTTTCATGCATAATAATTTGAATTTTATGTTTTCTTAAAAGAATAGGCCTACATTATTTCCATTTTACAATTTGACTAGACTTTTGGGCATAGCCCTGAATCATCATAGGTTTTGTTGACTGGTAAATTGAAACAATAACCTCTATTGCTATGATTATAGTACATGTTTAGCTAATCAATAACTGCATTTCTTTTTTTTACTGGATTCTAGATTGTTTGACCCTTTCCAATAATTAATGTCATTTCATTTTACAAATTGTTGGTAATTTTATGTCATCAATGAATACATTATTGCATTTCCCCTTTATATTTAGATTAGATTTTGTGCTTAGTCCAGAAAGCCATAGTAGGTTACGTAGACTGGTACTTTACAGCTACATGTAAGTAATATTGACTATTGAATGTATGTTCCTCTAGTCATGTCATGCATGCTTCCTTTATTTCAATTTTATTTTTTTCACCAATATCATCCAAATGGTAATGTTATTTAATGGTACAGTAACTGTCGTTTATCATTACAATGCATGACTATCTTGTCTTAATCCTTATTTTTTATTTACGACACCTTTTTTCACCACTATTTGCTATGCTAATCATTTCCTTGTTGGCATCACAAATTATTGAAGTGAATCAAACCAGAATGAAATGAAGCAAATCGAAGCAAAATGACATACAATTATTGTTCTATTTTTTCTTCATCAAAATGAGAGAAAACTATGCTATCACTATTCAGCCGATCATGGATACGATTTTGACTGGTACACTGATTGGACAGGTTTTATGATGGACCTATTCTAATAATGAAATTACTTGTCCTTTTTTTTCATCCATTAAGATGAGTATAATGACCTCTTCATTATGAATTGAAACTTGATGTAATCATGTAAGCCAAAATTGAAACAAATTCAAACAATTTATATTGTCATGATTACTACGACTATGTAATACAGTCAATACAACTGCATTTTCTCTCATTATTACTGGATCCTATACTGTTTGACCCTTTCCAGTAATAATTAATGTCATTTTTTTTTTTTTTTCATGCATAACAATTGGAATTTTATGTTTTCTGAAATGAATACATTATTTCCCTTTTACAATTTGACTATACTTATTGGGCATAGCACTGAAAGTCATAGTAGGTTATGTTGACTGATATATTGAAACAATAACCTCTATTGCTATGATTATAGTACATGTTTAGCTTGTCAATACAACTGCATTTCTTTATTTTTACTGAATTCTAGTTTCGTTTGACCCTCTCCAATAATTAATGTCATTTCATTTTACAAATTATTGGAATTTTATGTCTTTAATGAATACATTATTGCATTTCCCCTTTTATATTTAGATAAAGATTTTGTGCTTAGTCCAGAAAGCCATAGTAGGTTATGTAGACTGGTAGTTTACAGTTACATGTAAGTAATATTGACTATTTAATGTATGTTCCTCTGGTCATGTCATGCATGCTTCCTTTATTTCATCATATTTATTTATCTATTTTCTCTTCAATATCATCCAAATGGTGATGTTGTTTAATGGTACAGTAACTGTTATTACAATGCATGGCTATTTAATTTGTTTTAATCCTTATTTTTAATTTATTACAACACCCTTTTATTCACCATTATTTGCTATGCTAATCATATGAAATACAATTATTTTTTTAGTTTTTCTTCATCAAAATGAGAGAAAACTTTGCTATCGCTATTGATTTTGACTTGATAACCAATTGGACAGGTTTTATGATGGAGCTATTCCAATAATGAAATTAAACTTGTCCCATTTTTCATCCATTAAGATGAGAATAATGACCCCCTCATTATGATTTAAAACTTGAGTAATCATGTCAGCCGAAATTGAAACAAATTCTAAAATTTTATGTTGTCATGATTACTATACATGTTTACCTACATGTATAAAACAGTCAATACAACTGCATTTCCTCTCATTATTACAGGATCCTAGATTGTTTGGCTCTTTCCAGTAATGATTGATATTTTTTTTTTTTTTTTTTTTTTTTTTTTTCATTTTTCATGCATAATTGCTGGAATTTTATTTTCTGAAATAAACACATTATTTCCCCATTAGGCATTGCTCTGAAAGCTATAGCAGGTTATGTTGACTGGTAAATTGTAAAACCTCTACTGCTATGATTTCAGTACATGTTTCGCTAGTCAATACAACTGCTTTTCTTTATTCTTACTGGATTCTAGATTGTTTGACCCTTTCCAATAATTAATGTTTTTTCGTTTTGCAATTCATTGGAATTTTATGTCTGCTTTAATGAATATATAATTGCATTTCCCCTCTTATTTTTAGATAAGATTTTGTGCTTAGTCCAGAAAGCCATAGTAGGTTATGTAGACTGATACTTTACAGCTACATGTAAGTAATATTGATGATTTAATGTACTAGTATGTTCCTCTGGCCATGTCATGCATACTTCCTTTATTTCATCAGATTTATTTATTTATTTTATTTTTTATTTTTTTATTTTTTTTTCTTCCACCAATATCATCCAAATGGTAATGTTGTTTAATGGTACAGCAACTGCTTATTAATTATTATTATTATTATTACTATTACAATGCATGGCTATTTATTTTGTTTTAATCTTTATTTTCATTACAACACCCTTTTCTTCACCATTATTTGCATCGCTAATTATATCCTGTTCGGCATCACAAATTATATATTGGTACCTTAATCTTTTGTCTAAACGGACATTATGAAGCACCTTATACCATGCATACATTATTCTCTTTATTAGTTTTGCATTATCTTTTTTATATACAAATTTACAATAATTCCTCAAATGGATAGGTAATAATGTGCTGGCTTTTGTACACTTTCATACAAGCATGCATTATTCTGAGTAGCTAGTGAATGCAACAGCATTTTCTCATTATTACTGGATCCTAAATTGTTTGACCCTTTTCAGTAGGTAATTAGTGCCATTTTTATTGTTTTTTTTTTTTTTTTTTTTTTTATATTTTGTTAATTATCTCCATGAACACTTATTTCATTTTCCCTTTTACATTTAGATTAGATTTTGTGCATAGCTCTAATAGCCATAGTAAGTTATGGGACTGGTACATGTACATTTAGAGGTAAGCAACATTGACAAATTCATGTATGTTCCTCTGTCATGTCATGTATGCCCTTTTTATTTCATTTTATTTATTTTTTCCACCAATATCATTATCTAAATGGTAACGTTATTTGTAACTGTTATTACTCATTACAATGCTTGATTAAGTTTTTATTATTTTATTTTCTTTTTAATTCTTATCTTATTTCAACACCCTTTTATTGACCATTTCTCGCTATGCTAATCATATCCTGCCTGGTATCACAAATTTGATATTGCTACCTTATTATTTTGTCCTAATTAACATAATGAATTTGTTCACACCATGCTTACATTCTTTTATTTTAGTATTTAGCATCATATTATTGAACGTTCAAATATCATTGCCTCAAACGGATGAATATCTTCATGCATCTATTATTCATCTATCTGTAATATCTAGTGATCTACTCTAGTTATTTACATAAGTTCCTCTTCGTGTGGCCGAAACCTAGCTTGGTATCATTGCATATATTTTTCACCTTCTCTTGAAAGTTGATTCTATCATGCATGCCCTTTTAAGGCGCTGTCACACCTTGGCGTTTTAGACAGCGTATGCCCGACGTATCAAAATTTCTCTAAAACGTCGGCATACGCTGAACTTTGTTGTTTTTTTCAACTCTGGGCGTATACTTAGCGTATTCATAACGAGTTGGACGTACACATAACGTATTAGTAACTTATATCGAACGCTTCGTTAACTTATAAGTAACGTATTCCAACGAATGCTTAGCGTATTGCTGGCGTACACAACTTATGCCCTACGATAGCCTAACGTAAGGCGCTGTCACACCTTGGCGTTTTGGACAGCGTGTGCCCGACGTGTGAGGGGTTTGGCGAGTGCGCTGGCGTGCGTCGAGTGCGTTGCGGGTGGGTTTTGCATGCGTTGAGAGTGCGCTGGGGCACGCTGGTGTGCGTCGTCGTGCGGCGGGGTCGTCGAAGGATTTTGTGCGGGCACGGGGTTTTTCGACGTGTGCCAGCGTATGGCTCGTGCGTCCCGCATACGCCATGTACGCGGGCCATGGGTTGTGGGCAAGTTGCGCGATCGTTGGTACACGTTGGCGCGCGTTGCTCGTGAGTTGCTCATGGGTCGATGTGCGTCGAGATGGTGTCCAGCGTGCCCTGGAACTTACTTCTAACCTATGAGTAACGTGCTTTGAACGTGTGTGTAGCTTGGCTCCAGCGTGTGTTGACGTGTGGGGGCGTGCTCCGGATGGCAGCAAGGCTTGCTGAGCGTGTTTGTAACTTACAGCTACCGTATAATGGCGTATTGACAACGTTTATAGGAATTGGTATACAAAGGTGGGGTTCACAGGAGTTTTCTTCGGCATGGCGGTGGTGTTGATACGGTGATGTATCGTGCGGTTATGATTTGAATAGTCGAGGGCAGCCTTTTTATAGGCTATGACACGTGTTCGTCAGCGATACGCTGCCGCGCGCGGTACCTGTAAGTTGTAGACACGTTCAGCATTGTTTTGTGGTCGTCCGAGCACGTCTTCATGCGTCAATGTGCGTTGGAGTTGGGTTGCACATGCGTTCAAGGCGCGTTATGGGTTGGAATTAGGTTTTGGGGTGCGCTGGACGTTGTCTCGACGTGCATCGGCTTGTGAGTGACTTGCGGGTGGCGCGTGTCGGCGTGTATCGGCGATCGCGTGGCTTGCCTACAACTTATGACCCGCGTATGCGGTACGCGCCTTTCCGTTTTACACCCTGGCGAAGGCATTTTCCGGAAAAGTAGCCAAAAAGCGACTAGTGAAGAGTCTACACACGTCGCTGGTCGATAGAAATAGAGAGAGAGAGGTGGATGGAGAGGGAGAGAGGGAGAGATGGATGGATAGATAAAGAGAGAGGGGGGAGAAACAGAGAGGTCGATATATAGAGGGAGAGGGGGAGAGAGAGAAAGAGAGAGAGGATAGATAGATAGAAAGAGAGAGAGAGATGTAGATAGAAATATGGACGGACAAAGATAAAGAGAGAAAAAAAGACAGACAGATGCTAGAGAAGGAGAAAGATAGAGAAATTGAGAGACAGATAGATGTTAGATAGATAAAGAATGAGAGAGACAGAGAAGATAGACAAATTAACAGATAGACAGATAGATATATAGATAGATAGAGAGAAATAGAGAAAGACAGACAGATGGATAGATAGAGGAGAGATAGATAGATGTTAGATAGATAAAGAGGGAGAGAGACAAAGAATATTAACAAATTAACAGATAGATAAGTGAAAAAAATAGATAGATAAATAGATAGAGAGAATAAGAGAAAGACAGACAGATGGATAGATAGATAGATAGATAGAGAGAGATATTAAATAGATAATTAAAGAATGAGAGAGACAGAGATTATTAACAGATAGATAGATACTATAGTAAAAAAATAGATAAATAGATAGAGAGAAATAGAGAAAGACAGACAGATGGATAGATAGATGGATAGAGAGATAGAGAATTTGAGATAGATAGATGTTAGATAAAGAATGAGAGAGACAGAGAAGATTATTAGATAGATAGATACTGCAGTACATAGATAGATAGATAGAGATAGAATTTGAGAGATAGATAGATGTCAGATAGATCAAGAATGAGAGAGAAGAGCGACATATTAACAGATACATACTGTAGTTACATAGGTAGGTAGAGAGAGAGAAATTGAGAAAGACAGACAGATGGATGGATAGATAGAGAGAGATAGAGAATTTGAGATAGATAGATGTTAGATAAAGAATGAGAGAGACAGAGAAGATTATTAGATAGATACTGCAGTTACATATGATAGATAGAGATAGAATTTGAAAGATAGATATATAGACAGATAGAGAGAAAGACAGACATCAGCAAATCGGCAAGGCAAATGATCAAGGCAAACATTCGTATTGAACCTGGAAAGTATATAAGCTCAGCTGCATCTGCAAGTACGGTATGTTCTGCGGATAACTTCGGTGCGGACTTTGGATCGCGCGCCCTGCTGATATTACAACGTAGACGTAGACTCTTCACTAGTCGCTTTTTGGCTACTTTTCCGGAAAATGCCTTCGCCAGGGTGTAAAACGGAAACGCGCATGCGGGACGTGTGAGCCATGCGTTGGCGTGCGTCGAGGGATTTTGTGCTTGCACGGGGTTTTTCGGCGACCTCGCCGCGTGACGGCGTGTGCCGGCGTGTTTTGGCGTGCTCTCAACGTGTGCGAAACTTGCCCGTGGCGTGTTCGACGTGCGCCGGCGTGTTCGCCAGGTTCCTCATGCGTCGGACATGCGCTGTCTGGGACGCCAGGGTGTGACAGCGCCTTTAGTAATTTGAAATCACTGTTTTTGTTTCGTTAATTCTTAATTCTTTTTTTTTTTCCCTCACCTTCATATGCAATACCAATTTTTACCCAATTTTAAAAATTAGTTTAAGTCCTGTGTTCAGTAGCTCTTTATCATGCCAAGCATGCTTGCATCATTATTTAACATTCCTTGTTCGCCCTTGCAATAACTACATTACCTAATTAGAGAATAAGTAAATATCTGTGTTTAGTTGTGAGCCCGTGGCCATGCTCGCATCACTATTTGTCTGTTCTACTATAGATCTCAGTTGAATAATCGACATCTTGTTTTATTCTATCGTAATGTCCACCCTTTTTTTGATATTGGCTTCTAATGACTGGTTTTACCAGAATGGCATTTTTTCAATTATCTATTTGTGTTTAAACATTTGGGCATGATCCTTCTTTCAATTCGTTCACTGCCAACCTTTTGTTCGCTCTCGCCGCACCTATAAAATAATTACTGAGAATTTGGTGTTTGGTATTCCTGATTGTCAGAATACAAAAAGGACTTGTGCTTAATAATTATATTCACTTATCATGCCTCGCATGCCATATCCCTCACATATTTTAGTATCTTGCAAGATCATATAAGAGCGCCAAAGATATGCAAATCATTAATTACAAATGTCTTCAGTTTCGATTAATGTCATACTTGACTTCTTTATTGTAACTTTAACAATACCCAATTGTTTGAGAGAAGATCTGTGTCATTAGCTCTTGACCATGTCAAGCATGCTGCCTCATTATTCTTCTATTTTACTATCGATTTCCAATTGAATAATTAACACTTTGTTTAAAAAAAAATGCTTGATTATATAATGTCTGCCCTTTGTAATAACTTCCAATGGCTGGCTTCACCAAATGGCAATCTTCCTTTTATATTATCCATTTGGTGTTTGAACATGTTGACATGACCCCTTCTTTCAATTCGTTAAGTCCTAACTTTTTGTTAGCTCTTGCCATGCACATCTATAAAATAATTACTGAGAATTTGGTGTTTGGTATTCCTGATTGTTTATCAGAATACAAAAAGGTGCTTAAACAATTATGTTCACTTATCATGCCACGCATGCCATTCCTCACATGTTTCAGTATCTTACAACATCATAAAAGAGCGCCAAAGATACGCAAATCATTTACTATAAATGTCTTCAGTTTCGATTAATGCCATGCTTGACTTACTCTTTTATTCTTGTAACATTAACATTACCCAATTTTATGAGTAAAGATCTGTGCTCTTAGCTTTGACCATGTCAAGCATGCTGCCTCATTATTCGTCTATGTTACTATCGATTTCCAATTGAATAATCAACACTTTGTTTAAAAAAAATACTTGATTATGGTAATTGTCTGCCCTTTGTGATAACTTCCAATGGCTGCTTCACCAAATGGCAATCTTCCTTTTATATTATCTATTTGGTATTTGAACATGTCGGACATGACCCCTTCTTTCAATTCGTTAAGTCCTTACCTTTTGTTAGCTCTTGCCATGCACATCTATAAAATAATTACTGAGAATTTGGTGTTTGGTATTCCTGATTGTTTATCAGAATACAAAAAGGTGCTTAAACAATTATGTTCACTTATCATGCCTCGCATGCCATTCCTCCCATGTTTAGTATCTTGCAAGATCATATAAGATCGCCAAAGATAAACAAATCATTTACTATAAATGTCTTCAGTTTCGATTAATGCCATGCTTGACTTACTCTTTTATTCTTGTAACATTAACATTACCCAATTTTATGAGTAAAGATCTGTGCTATTAGCTTTGACCATGTCAAGCATGCTGCCTCATTATTCGTCTATGTTACTATCGATTTCCAATTGAATAATCAACACTTTGTTTAAAAAAAATGCTTGATTATGGTAATTGTCTGCCCTTTGTGATAACTTCCAATGGCTGCTTCACCAAATGGCAATCTTCCTTTTATATTATCTATTTGGTATTTGAACATGTCGGACATGACCCCTTCTTTCAATTCGTTAAGTCCTTACCTTTTGTTAGCTCTTGCCATGCACATCTATAAAATAATTACTGAGAATTTGGTGTTTGGTATTCCTGATTGTTTATCAGAATACAAAAAGGTGCTTAAACAATTATGTTCACTTATCATGCCTCGCATGCCATTCCTCACATGTTTAGTATCTTGCAAGATCATATAAGATCGCCAAAGATAAATCATTTACTACAAATGTCTTCAGATTCGATTAATGCCATGCTTGACTTACTCTTTTATTCTTGTAACATTAACATTACCCAATTTTATGAGTAAAGATCTTTGTTATTTGCTCTTGACCATGTCAAGCATGCTGCCTCATTATTCGTCTATTATACTATCGTTTTCCAATTGAATAATCAACACCTTGTTTTAAAAAATGCTTGATTATGGTAATGTCTGCACTTTGTGATAATTTCCAATGGCTGTTTCACCAATGGCAATATTCCTTTAATATTATCCATTTGTTGTTTGAACATGCAGGGCATGACCTCTCCTTCAATTGTTATAACTCCATGGTCCCATCCACGGGGGATTTTTTCTGTTTTTGCTTAGCATTGTCTCAGCGCCCCCCCCCCCCCCCCCCCCCCCCCCGAGCAATGGATGATCCTGCGTGGATGGGTCCATGGTGAACTCCTAACTTTTTGTTCACTCTTGCCACATCTTTAAAATAATTACTCTGAATTTGGTATTGCTGATTTTTTCTCAGAATACATAAAGGACCTGTTTGATTACGTTAATTTATCATGCCATGCATGTTATATCCCTCACATGTTTCAGTATCTTGCAAGATCATAAAACAGCGTCTGAGTTATGCAAATCATGAACTACAATGTCTTCAGTCTCGATTAATGCCAATTTTGACTTCTATATTTTTGTAACATTAGCATTACCCAATTATATATAAAAAAAAATAATCTGTGTTTACTTGCTCTTGATCATGCCAGGCATGCTTGCACCACTTTTTGTTGTCAGTTTTACTATGGATTACAAGTTGAATAATCCACATTTTGTTTACACAATACTTGAAAAGGAAATGTCTGCCTCTTGTTAATAATTACTTTTATTAACATTAAATGACAATCTTCCTTTTCTATTATCCATTTGACATTTCAACATGTTGGGCATGTCCCCTTCTTTCAACTCATTGACTTTGTTTTTGTTCGCTCTTGCCACAACTATGAAATAATTTCTGAGTATTTGGTGATTGGTACTCTTGTTCAATTATTAGAATGCAAAGATTATTAGAAGACTTGTGCTCAAATATGTTCAATTATCATGCCATGTATGTCGTATTCCTTTATTCTTTACTCACTATACGTATTTGAAATTATATTTTGATATTTGAATGTACTATTTTATAGGTGTATCTCACTACATTTTATTTTATTTTGGAGCTTCTCACTTTATCTCCTCCGCCAATGTCTGTTTCGATAAACGTTCCGTTCTCACTGACTTTGCATCGTTCACACTTAGTGGTCTTTGCCCTACGTTCTCGTTTTTGCGTAAGAATCCTTTGTGTTGCGCCTCCTCGTCCTTCTTCATGTTCTATATGTGTTTTGTGTTCTTTGCCTTCTCCCCTCACTTTGTTACTTTGCTTTACTGCCTCTTATATGACCTTGACCGACACTTTATTGGACATAACACAACACTTTCGGATATGTACTGACTTCTTAGCATAGACAATACACCTCAGTTTCCATTTACATCATTGGATAATGATGACCTCTTCAGCGAATTGAGACCTCAGGATACTGTACTTAACAACCCAATGAATCCTTCATTTTATGATAATTTTGTTACTAATAATATAAATTTAGCTTCGGAAGAATTAGATCTCGATTTTGAACAGGATCATAACATATTGCAAAATCCTTCTTCTGAGTATATTACGCAACATCAGGTAAATAATCTTACAAAAAATTTTAACGACGATACATTCAGCATAATGCATGCTAATATAAGAAGTTTAAATAAACATTTTGATGAACTTCAGTTACTTTTGAATAACACTTCAAATTCTAAAAAATGCCCCTTTTCTTTAATTGGCCTTACTGAGACATGGATATCGTGTGATTCTAACCATCAATTTTCTCTTAACGGATATGATTTCGTAATGAATAACCGAGAAGACAGACCTGGGGGTGGGGTAGCGTTCTATATTTCACATGACTACGAGTATACGGTTTGTGATTATCTTAACTCCATGAACGCCACTGTAGAATCTCTATTTATTGAAATTAATATTCCTGGTAGTAAAAATATGATTATTGGTGTAGTTTATAGACCTCCAAACTCAAATACAAATGACTTTCTAACTTACCTTTCCCAAACAACAAATAATCCAGCTCTCGTTAATAAGGATGTAATATTTATAGGTGATTTTAACATTGATTTATTGAAACACAACAATATATCTCAAGATTTTCTTGAAACTTTTTTTTCGGCCTCCTTCTTGCCTCTGATTTCTAAACCAACTCGTGTAGTTAATGAAACTGCTACACTTATTGACAATACTTTGTGAAACATTCTCCCTCCTCCCGATTCTTTTATAATACTTTCTGACATGACGGACCATTTCCCGATTCTTACTCATTTTTCATTAAGACGACCAATTAGACCGATACACTCCCAACAACGAAGACGTAGACCTACGCACGAAAATACAGCCAGTCTAGGTGCTTCTTTGGATAATGTCGACTGGTCAGTTGTATACAATTCTGTAGATGTTAATGCGTCCTTTAACCTTTTTATGAATATAATAAATGAGAAATTAGACCTGCATATACCCTTAAAAAAAGATAAGCGTAATACATACAAAACGATTTCTAAGTCACCATGGATATCGCCATCTATCTTACGTTCGATTAATAGAAAAAATAACTTATTTTATAAATTCAAAATGAAAGGTACAGAACAATCAAAAATAAAATACACATCTTATAAGAATACACTTACTAAAATATTACGCATTGAAAAGAAAAATTACTTTGCGAGGCAGTTGGCTCTATATAAACACGACATGCAAAACACATGGAAGGTTCTAAAACAGACCATGAATCTCTCCAATAATAAATCAAGTATTTCCAAAATTAGATTTAATAATGTCATTGTTGATGATGGTGACAACCTTTCAAATATTTTTAATAACCATTTCTCTTCCATTGGCGTAAATCTAGCTAAAGATATTCCTCCCGCGACGAAAAGTTTTTCGGACTTTCTCGGCCCGCCTAATCCAAATTCAATATTTTTTGCTCCAACATATAATCAAGAAGTTATTGATATAGTATCTGGTTTGAAAAATAAAAAAAGCCCTGGCTTTGATGAAATTAATAATTTTATTTTAAAATCCGTAATAAATTCTATTGTTTCCCCGCTGGTGCATATATTCAACCTTTCCTTAGAAAATGGTACAGTACCAAATCAAATGAAGATAGCCAAGGTAATTCCTTTATTTAAAAAAGGTGATAAGTTGGATGTCGGTAATTACCGACCTATTTCTCTTTTGTCCACATTTTCTAAGATCCTTGAAAGAATAGTATACGTCAGAACAGAAAATTTTTTGTCAATGCATAATATTTTATCTGATGTTCAATTTGGGTTTCGCGACAAGCACAACACCACTCATGCCCTGATGAATTTTGTCAACAAAGTAGTCAATGCTCTAGACAAATCTAGTCACCTTGTGGGTATTTTCCTGGACTACTCCAAGGCCTTCGATACCATTAATCATGAAATCCTACTTAAAAAAATATCTCACTATGGTGTGCGAGGGAAGGCCTTGGAGTGGTTCAGGAGCTACCTACTTAACAGACAACAATACGTGTTTGTTAAAGATCATAACTCCAATTTGAAATATGTTAACTGTGGAGTCCCCCAGGGTAGCTTATTGGGCCCACTTCTTTTCACAATTTATATAAATGATTTCTGTAGATCATCCAAAATATTATCCCTTATCTTGTTTGCAGATGATTCGACCTTATTTTTTTCTCATCAGAATCCACAAACTTTAGTTGATGTTATTAATTCTGAACTTATTAATGTTACTGAGTGGATAAGAGCCAATCGATTATCTTTGAACCTTAACAAAACAAAATACATGTTATTTAGTAATTCCATAGACAAGTTACCGATGAACATTATATTTGATAATACCCCATTAGAAATGGTACCTTACACCAAATTTCTTGGAATAACAGTTGACAGTAAACTTTCTTGGAAAAATCATATTGAAAATATATCCAAAATAATTTCACGAAATATTGGTGTTATTAATAGGCTAAAATTTTGCATTCCCTCCACATCATTAATCATGCTCTACTCATCCTTAATCTTGCCTTATTTGAACTATGGGATTCTTATTTGGGGTGATACCCATCAATATTTATTAGATAAATTGTTGCTTTTGCAAAAGAAAGCACTTCGTATTATTCATAGTACATGTTTCCGTTCTCATACGGACCCACTTTTTCTAGAAAGTAAACTGTTGAAAGTCAAAGACCTGTATTTACTACAGTTAGGGCACTTCATGTATAGTTATAATAATAATGCACTTCCCCATATTTTTGATGCCATGTTCCCTAAAAATCAATTTTATCATAACTACCCCACGAGACACTCTGACGAACTTCACATCCCACTTTACAGAACTTTACTGGCCAAAAATACATTCCTATTCAACGGTCCTAAATTCTGGAACTCACTCGCTAATAATGTTAAAGACAGTGTCTCCTTGAATTCATTCAAACGTAAACTCAAACGTATCCTGCTTAATTCCTATAATTCTTCTCAACGGAACTAACACTTCATTATCTTGATTATAATCCTTACATTTTTCACTTTTATTTTATCTTTTTTCATCTATATTGTCCAGTCATATCCTTTGTTATTTCACCAGATCAAGCTGGTTCATGGTCAGCCCTTTCCCATTCTTAGTTTTACTCCTTTTTAAAAACTAGTTGTCTTGTACTGTCCTGTCTCTTGTTTTGTCTTGTCTTCTACGTCTTGTCATCACCTCTCTCTGTTTTTTTTCCTGTCTTGCGCAACATATCCTTTGCAACGAAGACCTCTTTGTGTGAAAAGGTTTGCATTTGTTCAGTTTTTATGTTTCCGTCAATATGATTTCTTTTTCTCTTTTTCTTTCCTGTAATACATGCATGTACGCATATAGTAAGTCGACTATAATTTCTTCTTTTCCAAGGGGGATCCACAATTTTACAAGCTTTGCTTTTTAGTGGACCCCCCTCATTTCCATATCCATTTATGCTCTATATTATACTGGGTTTTTTTTTACGAAGTAAGAATGCCCTTCTGTAAAATTGTATTTGATTTGTATTGTTTTATATTACTTTGTATTATGTTTTGAATGGAAATGAAATAAAAAAAGAATTGAATTGAAATTGAATGTTGACCTGTTGCTTTAATGTTTTCATGGTAATTACCAGAATGGCAGATTTAGAGTAGAGGTTAAGTCTTAATGAAATAGGGTCTAGGAGTGAGAGGGATTTCTCAATCATTTATTCTGCCACCTTGCTTTTTTAGTATGCACATTAAATCCATCATTTCTTATTATCTTATATATGTCTGTAGGCACGTATGTTAGACAGCCCAGACCTCAGTAAAGACCCATTCTGAATTTATTATATCACCAGAATACAACCTATCCCTTTCAAACTACTAATATCATTAAAAGTACTTTCACTAACACAATACTACATTTAGATGATTAGATCATTAATAAAGGGTAGGTGTGCCCTTTGGAAAAATGTTTTAATGTTGTGTGAAACCTAAATATTTATACTCCAATGTTTTTTTTTCTACAGATGTGTAGTTCAAGCAACATTCAATATATATGCATTAATGTACACATTTATTCAAATTCATTGATTTTTTAAAAGGTGTAACTGCGATGCAGTAACTACTTGTTATGAACTTGACCTCCATATTTCTTCTTAATCTGCCCTGGTGCTACTCAAACAGCCTGCAAAACCTGCATGGTAAACAAAAGGAGAAAAGAACAGAATGAGCTACAAATATGAATTATTCTTACTCATCTAGTGCAGTTTATTAAGAAGTTTTAAACTTTTTATTAGGCCCGACTCTTTCGTGCAATATTATTTAGATAATGCACATGAAGTAATCTATACAGCCAGATAAAAATCATAGATCACTCTTTATAGATCATAATTCATAGAACATTTTTGAGGAAGTGTGTAAACTCATTCAAATATATATCGTAAGATTACTCTCAATATTTTGTCCTAAGATCAATTTCTGTCTACAGAGTAACTGAGTTTTAAAGTGATTTTATGTATGACAGCAGATAAGAGACATGGACAATAAGTATGCATTGATGAGAATGGAAATACTGGTGAATCTGAATCCAAATAAATATTAACTCACAATGGAGCTTTACTATCTGGGATAACATGATTCAGAAAAATTTGCTATAGTCCCCCCCCCCAATAAAAAGGAATCAGGAGGCCTTTTTTGTACGAAAACAAGCATACCTTGAAAGTTTTGAGTTCAGATATCTTCTTCATCAGATTGTTACTCTTGGTGATGTGCAAATGGTAGCTGTACTTCTGACTGGCTGAGACTGCTAAAAACTTGATCCCATTTGATCTGCAATTCAAAATACACACAATACTTTACAGGTAAGAATTTTAGAGGTGATAAACAAAATTCCTCTTTTAAAACAATATTTTTAATATTTCCAGCTAGTCATATCCTAAGCCTATAAATATTTCCAACTAGAAGACATGGCAAAAGCAATTTTTTGTCTCATCAATATGAAAATAACCAGAAATATTGTGATTTGCGAGGGCACGCAATAGAATTGTATCGAAACTTCATTGTGAAATGACTGGGATGGAATACTTGTCATAAGAGCCTTGCACGTGAACTTTAATGTTGACCTGAAAATGACCTTTGACCTTACCATGTGACCTCCGACTACAGCATAACATGCAGGTCCCCCGAGTCGATCTACCATCCAGGTTTGGTTGAAAAGCGATTTACGGTTGTGGAGTTATGTGTCATAAGGTTGTGACGGACGCAGGGCAGGGGCGGAAATCTCTCCCAAAAGGTAGGGGGGACACAGGGGGGATCCAGCCTCCGCCAATGGGGGGGAGCGGAAATTTGTTTCAGCCATATTTTCCCCGATCGGACGCTCGAAGATGATTTTGGTTTGTTTATTTGAAGGGGTAGTCCTAATTAGTCACATTTTAGCTTTATTCCTATGAATTGATATATAATATCATTATCCGCATTTATATGATGCGAGCGCGAAGCGCGAGCTATTTTTTTTGGAAATTTAATGTATTTTTTTCCTAAATTTTGAACTGATTCTGGGCAATGTTTGTTATCCTGAAAAAGATGTGTATGTAACTTAATAATTACAACGAACGCAAAGCGCGAGCAGAAATGAACTGATGGAAAAGATACCTGTTAAGTAGCATTTAACAATCAAATCGCGCTGATTCTTTGGGGGACATTTAAAAGAATGGAAATTTTAAGCACTTTTTGTAATTCAAGCAGAATAGGTATATAAAGTTAACAATTAATGCGAACGGAAAATTTAGAGATTTAGTCCTATAATACTTACTGAACGAGACACTTAATTCATGTTTTATAAATCCTGAAAAGTAGTATTAATAATGCGAGCGCAAAGCGCGAGCAGAAAATTTTTATATACGTTTTGAACTTGTACCTGTTGAAACAATAAAAAAATGCTAGCGCGAAGCGCGAGCTGAAAAATTTTGAACTTTCTAAAGAAAGAATGGAATATTTTAATCCGTTTTTGTAATCGTGAACAGGATAGCTATATAATTTAACGATTGATGCGAGCATGAGCAGAAAAAAAAATTGAGACTTAGACCTAAAAATGGGCCAATCTGTTCATGTTTTTGTTTTGACAAGCAGACCCAAAAAGGATTTTGAAAAGTTTATGGAATACACGAAAATAATAGGTACCTGATAAAACAAAATTTGCGAGCGCACAGCGCAAGCAGCAAATGTTAACATTCAGACCATAAAACTGACATTTTTACAGAGCACTTTAAAAAAAAATTGGTAAATTACACAAAGTAATGAAATTTTGATTTCCGAGGTGAATATGTTTTGTATATTGATTTCCAAACTTGATATTCAAACCTTATATTGAACAAGATATGTAAATCACCTAACAGGCAATGCGAGCGCGAAGCGCCAGCGAAAATTTTATATCGTGGCAGGAAAGATTCTTTTTATTTTCCAAGTCTTCCCCTTCATCTTATTTGATGCACTCTTCGTCCTTCTCTTCTTTTCTCCTCTCTTTTCCCTCCTTTTCCCCTTCTTTCTTTCCCTTTTTTCTTTTTTTGCTCCGCCAAGAGGGGGGGGGGGTCGGGCCCCTCGATCTGCCTATGGGGACAAGGGGCGGGAAAATTTGACAAGCAAAACAAAAAAAAAGGTTATCATTGCCAAAGTAAGGTCATCTCGTCCAAAAATACATGTTTTATTTCGATTTAGGATTATGTATTTCTTAACATCTAGGGGGACATTTCATATTGTGTCCCCCCTACTATTTTGAGTAGGGGGGACACGTGACGTCCCCCCTGGGATTTCCGCCCATGGACGGACGGACGACATTTGGATCCCTAAGTCTTGCCTTCACCTCTGGTGGGCGAGACAAAAAGCTGGTCTTGTCCGAAAACTTCCTTCTCTCTGTATCATGTTCCACTAACCATGCTGACGAAATATACATACCTGGCTCTGTTTCCACTGACCATCTTCATTGTCAATAAGAGTCAGTAAGAGTCAGTAAATGGTTCAAGCATACATGGCCTATTATACAGCGGCGTAACAGGGGTCATTGGCCAGGGGGGGGGCAAGAGCCAAAAATTTCCCGGTCATATCATGGTATGGACAGGCGTAATGGTGCAAGGAGGCGACTATTTTGAGAAGGCCCGATTTTGCGTATCGGGCAGAATTTATACTTAAAAAAAAGCTGCGAGCGAGCAAATTGGGCAAGCGAGCAAAAATTTCGACCTTTTTAAGACAAAAATCCAATTTTGTGATAGATTTTGACATGATAACCAGATAATAATATATCTCTTCTCTCTTTAGATTCCCTTATGTGTGGTCTGTACGCCACTGTGAACAGGATTCTTTGGGGGCAGTAGCATAAAAAGTAACAAAAAAAATAAATGACGAGTGCAGTAAAGCACATGTGCTAAAATGCTGCTTTATATAAGTCCCGAGCGTGCGAAGCGAGCGAGAAAAAAATCTCCTTTACATGAGAATCTAACTTTAAGCTATTTTTTTACATTATATTTAGTAAATAAAATCATATCCTAAACTTTTCCTTTGCTTTTCTTTCCTCCTATTTTTGTTCTTGTTTGTAGAATTTTGGGGCCATGGCCCAACCCTTCCATACTCAGTGCTGTGCGGTTGGGGTCTGGGCGAAGCCCCCTGAACTTCTTGATGTCAAAGCCATTTAAACCTTGCAGATTGCCGCTTTTAATAATCAAATCACGGGCATATACAGAATATAGCTTTTACTCAACACATTTATTCAACCCAGTTGCGTAATGAACCAATATCTTGAGGGGGCAAAACATATCAATGTGGGAAAATTTGTAAAAAAAATTGCCAGCTTGTAAAGCGAGCTGGAAAACAAAATTGCCTATTTAAAATAAATTATAATTATGTGTTAGATTTTCCATTACATTTAAAAAATAACACAATATTGTTTCCAATCATTTCATTATACGTTGTCTCCTATAATTTCTTTTATTTCCTCTTGGGATTGGAACCAAAACCTCCCCCCCCCGCGCCTGTATGCCAGTAATTGAATGTGAGTGAACGGGGGCGTTATAGAGCCATTTGAAGGTTATAAATGAAGATCCCCTACTGTGTGGAGTCTAGGGCAAAGCCCTGGTAGCTTATCTGCACAGTGTTGTATGCAGTACATCTTTCTTCCCGCACTTTAATTTCAATCATCGGCAGCCCGGTCGTGTTATTATTTTTTTGTCCCGTTTCTTTGTTTTCCAATTTAGCTTTTGACTAATTACATTCTACATTCGTTTCCCGCTATTGTTTGCCATTTTGTCCTCTTTTAATTTATTTCCCACCGTGCTATTGCATTACATAGGCCTATTTTGGAAAGATTTGTTCTTTCTCAAATGTTATTCTTTCGTACATTTTCCCGCTTTCCTTCCTTTTCCATTATTTTTTTCGTTTTTTTTCCTTTTCCCTTTCCCCCTTTCCCTTTCTTTCTCCCTCCCTTTTTCTTGTATTTTCCCGGTGAAATCCGCCAGGGGGGCAGCTTGCCCCCCGCTTGTTACGCCACTGCTACTATAGCAAGGCCTTTTGTCAATCTTCATAATAGTACACCAAGCCAGCTTTGACAGATGTAGGATAATTATTATTTGTGTGATACTTTGGCTCACCCAAGGCTTTATTACATGCCGCCGCGCACAGAAAAATCAAGCCATAGACATGATAGAGGTCATGTGTTGTGGACACCAGAAGTGAGATCCCAGCACGCGCGACCCCGCCACTGGTTAGAAATCCACTGCCAAACGCGGTTCATGGAGCCAGGTTGTACTAATCTCCCAATACGTGTGAGTGAATTTCGCTCTCACTCATTCACCAGTGCGAGACAATTATTTTTTTGCACTCATTTATAAACATGTGAATCTAGGTTAGCTTGCTCGCAAGTTTAATGACCCTTTTGCCTTTCACCATACATCAGGTAAAGTGAGGACAATGAATAAAGATAAATCAATTGGATCAGCCCCTCTCTCCGCCTATACTTATAAAATTTAAAATGGGGCACTATAAATTTCTCAACCCTTCCCATTAAAATTGCATACTCATGATATACAATAATTGAGCAGTTTGAAACCTGACAAAAAACGTTCCCCCCCCCCTCCCCCAAATAAAAATAATTTAACTCCGCTATACTAGGCTAGATTTTTTTTTTGTATTTAAATGATGTTTTATTGGTCACTTCAAGGTACATTCATTCAATACAGTTGAACAAATACGAATGATACATTATAAGAAATTACATAACAGTTACATAACATAAGTGGATAACCACTGTACCATGTCTCGCCACCTGCGTTCGTGGACACTCCTTTTGTTATTTCGAATTGCTATATTCTTTTCCATTTTATACGATCTAGTTAACAAATCAACACAATCAGAAACTGTTGGTTTACATGATTTACATCTACTTAGATAAATTGATTTCCTTGCAATAACTAAAAAATGATTAAAAAGAAGACATTTTATTGATAAAATACCGAGTATTACACTTTTTTCGGTTAATAATGAAAAATCAAACATAGTGAGTTCTTTTCCTAGCTGATTCCAAAATAACTGTGTAAATGGGCAATTCCAAAATAAATGTTCAACCGTTTCAATTTCTGCATTACAGAAAGAACATAAAGGTGAAGTAATGACTTTCATTTTATACAACTTATATTCAAGTTTAAAATATCGTTCAATACTTTGAACTGAAATTCTCTGTATTTTACATCAATAGTGTTTAATAGAATAGATGAACGAGCTAATACCAATTCTTTATCTAGGCTAGATCTAATTATAATTTTAGCCCAATAGTCCAGGAAGGGACTAGAATAAAGTTAACTTAAATCTTCGTAGAGAAAAAAAAGTCAAAACAGACAGATCTAGAATTTTTTATTAGATTATTAGAAATCTACATGTAGATCTAAATTAGACCTATCGTAGGGCCTCACTTATAGTAAAGAACAACGTTAAAATGTGTCAGAAGCTCACTCGGTAGAGCGGGGGTTTCGGATTCTGGAGACCCGGGTTCGATTCCCAAGTGGTGTGCTAGTGCCTATGGTAAGGCATTTATCCTCATTACCAGGTCCCTCGGATAAGGCATTTATCCTCATTACCAGGTCCCTCGGAAAGGACCTTAAGCCGTTGGTCCCCTGGTTGTTTTCTCACAGGCATTTGTGCTTTCTTAGCAGTCAGGTGAAAAACATCGGTATAACAAATCATTCCACGACCATGGGCATGTCAAAATCTATCAATATTATACCGAATAGATTTAGTCTATTCAAATTTAATTTAATTTCTTTTTAAAGGCAGAGAATTATATTGATTCATATTAAGATGAAATAGCGGTGTCCCAAAATCAGTAGTCTTAGGCACAACTTTAATTTTAAACTTCAACTCAAGCTTGTTTGGCACTAATTCCAAACGCCGGAACCTAGTTATGACCTTACCCAGGGAGCTCCGGCTTTCACGGGCCGGAGTAGCTCCGAGCTCGCTCCCTGGGTTACTAATGTCTTTGACCTAGTTGGCCTACATGTACATGTATATCGGTAATTTCGCAGCCGGCTGGCACCGGCGGCATCAACAGCCATATGCCGCTCTGCCTATTAGGCTTAGATTTGATACAATTTTGCCATTACTGAACAAGTATCCCTGATATTAGAAGTTTTAGAACTGAGTGAAAAGTGAAATAGGGACGGACATGAACCATTCCAATTAACCAAAATACATGTAGTTCTAAAAAAAACTGTATTGTTTTCTGAGAAATCATGTCAGTTAGATGATCAGATCTCAGAGTCAGAAATGGAAATATGGGCATGATGGATATTGACTTTTATTGTTGTTTACGAACAAGGCCCTGCATAAGTGAGTGGCATGGCCCTGGCTTGCCCCGGGGACCCCGACGTGCACGTGTTCGGGCTGCCGCAGTAAGGCCCTGGCCTGACTGCGACGCCGAACCCCGAGCAGCAAACACACTAACGTTACAATTACAACTGAGATCAAAGCACGAAATTAAACTGAACTTACTTTTTTTGGTATGGAATGCCAATAATTTGATGTCGATGGTCCCTCAAAGATTTTCTGTTCAACTGAAGTTCACTCAGAAATCAGGATTCCGAACACTAATTCTATAAACAGATAATTAGTTTTGCTATATCATGTATATATTTCAGAAAGTTGAATTTCGTAGAGCACAGCTATCGTAGGAAATTGCGCCCTCTCTCGCTCTCTCATTGCCAGTTTGTTGACGAGCTACACTTTAATTCTGAGCTCTACTTTATTTCTGCGTTCTCTTATTTTCGACGAGCTAGCGCTATTTGCGATGGACTATAATTCAGTTGTTTAGTTTAATTTTGCGGTTGTCTTTATTTCTGAGGTTGCCTTTATTTCTGTTGTTATTTATGTTTCTGAAGTTTTCTTTAGTTCTGAGGTTGTCTATATTTATGAGGTTGTCTACAATTCTCTGGCTGTCTATATTTCTGAAAATGTCTTTATTTCTGTGTGTCTTTCTTCCTCAAGCTGTCTTTATTTCTGCGGTTGTCTATATTTCTGAAGTTGTATTTAGTTCTGTGGATGTCTTTACATTTCTCAAACTTTCTCTATTTATATATATGAGCCTTTATTTCTGTGATTGTGTTCAATTACATGGTTATCTACGTATTTTTTATCATTTATTATTTTTTGCGATTGTCTTGTTTTTGTGTTTATCCTTATTTCTGCACCCATGTTTGAATCTGTGAATTTCTATATTTTTGTTATCTTTATTTCTAAAATTTCTTTATTTTTTTATATATATTTCTGCATTTTAGTTTATTTTTAACAGTATATATATATTTCTCAAATTGTTAATTTTGGCACTTTTGGCCGCCCATATAATAGGAGGTAATAATACTTTGTAAAAAAAATTGTTCACAGATGTCGCTGCAAATCCGGCCCACCCCCCCCCCCCCCTCCTTGGCGAAGGGTAGATTCGCCCCTGCTAATGATAAGTGATCTGTCAAAACTCAAGCACTGGATTAATATCAGTGCCCTGGTGATGCTAGGAAGATTTTCAATGGCCAACCATAATCTTCGCTCGCTTAATGAATACTACTATTTTCAAGAAGGGCCCTTAATGAGGGAATTTAGGATTTGGAAACTAATATCTTTTCAGGTGGAATTGAAATACATGTAACTACTTATACACTTGTTCGAATTTTCAATTTTAAAGACAATTGTGCCTTATATATATATATATATAGTAGATTTAGTTCAAACAAGGGTTAAGGCTGGTAGGAAGACTGCGCAATTTTAAGGCATTAAAAATGGGGGCTAATTTCGCCCGCCCACCCCCCCCCCCCCTACTATGATATCGGCGTCGACCGCGTGACCGGCGTAAATCCGTTCCGAGTAGGGGGGTGATAGCAATATATTGACCTGATGCGGGGACATCTCCACACCAAAGGCTAGGTATACGAGGTATATAACCGTCGACATAATAATACTACCATTTTCAGGTAAAAACCTATAATAATTGTCTTCGATTTCTATATTGTATGGATTTTTTGAAATATAGAGTAATGAAATGCCGTACATGTAATATAATTTTTGCGTGCGAGCAGCTTTTCATTCTATGGACTCCTACGAAAAACAGCATTTCCTGATAAGGCGTTCCATCCCACGAGATCTAAATACATAAATTTAAAAAAAAGATACTGATCACTTTCTACACTTCCCAGTACACCACGTCCTGTTCTCACTTGCCCTGCACTCATACGTGTACAATTTCCTCTACGCGGTTTTTGTCTCACCTGCTTAGCAGAGTGAGACTATGGGCGCCGCTTTTCCGACGGCGACGGCGGCGGCGTCAACACCAGATCTTAACCTATGGTTCAGTTTTTGAAATGACAGCATAACTTAGAAAGTTTATAGACCTAGTTCATGAAACTTGGCCATAAGGTTAATCAAGAATTACTGAACATCCTGCCTGAGTTTCATGTCACATGATCAAGGTCAAAGGTCATTTGGGGTCAATGAACTTAGACCATGTTGGGGCAATCAACATCAAAATCTTAACCTAAGGTTAAGTTTTTGAAATGTCATCATAACATAGTATATGGACCTATTTCCTGAAACTTGGACATAAGGTTAATCAGGTATCACTGAACATCCTGCATGAGTTTCACGTCACTTGACCAAGGTCAAAGGTCAATAGGGTCAATGAACTTTGGACGAAATGGGGGTATCTGTTGAATTACCATCATAACTTTAAAAGTATGTTGGTCTAGTTCATAAAACTTGGACATAAGTGCAATCAAGTATCACTGAACATCCTGTGCACATTTTAGGTCACATGACCAAGTTCAAAGGTCAATGAACTTTGGCCATAGTGGGGGAATTTGTTGAATTACCATCACATCTCTGTAAGTGTATTGGTCTAGTACATAAAAAGTGGAAATAAGAGCAACCAAGTATCACTGAACATCTTGTGCGAGTTATAGTAGTTTTCAAAGTCAGTGCTGCTGCTATATTAAATCGCGTGATACAGGTGAGACCGCCAGAGGCATTCCACTTGTAGGCTTAAAAGCCCACTCACACCTCAACGAATGTACGCTGACGAAGGGTGACGAATGGGAAAAAATGCACGAAATGCACGTGAAATCGACGAATTAAAATAAAAATTTCTGCCAAATCATGCGATCAATCACTATTGTCAAATTTTATCAACAAACGGTAAGCAAAGAATAAATATGGCATGCGAAGAATATCGATTTTTCGGTTCACCTCTTTGAGTAAATTGCAGCCGAAGGCGAGCGAAGGGTTGATACAACCCAATAAGACGAACGGACAGTGAGCAATGGTGCGAATATAAACGAAGACGAGGGAATAGATCGTGAAAAAAAGAAGGGGGTGATTTAAATAAATGAACTGAATTCTGGTCAAATTTGCATAAATTTATTCACTTTTGCCTGAACCTATGCAATGCTATCCTGATCAAATCTGATATTCAGTAGGCCTATCTATGAACATTTCAATCTCCGATTAGAATAATATTTAAACTCTTCTTTGTTTATCAGTTGACGAGATGCATAGTTAGGAAATTCGTTTAAAAATGACATTGAAAAAAATTGGGTTCAAATGCATTTAGATAGTAGTTGAAGAGTTTGCGTCAGTCGAAGTTAGATTTACGTGTAAATGGCCTGTACTCTGAACTCCGGTTTAAATTAAACCCTGGTTTAAAGCTGTGGTTTAACCATGGACAGCCAATTGGAGCACAAATCCCTTACAGTACACATTTATTTTGACATCCACATAGTTCATAATTGTCTGGGAATGATAACTGCAGTATTTTTATTCATTATGAAAGCATAAGGATACAAAATACTGAACATGACAAATATAGGCCTATAATATAAACATGATTTTGATTTTTTTGACTCTCTATAATTTTAGAGAGTCAAAAGGGGCCTGAGCTTTCGATCCTAGCAGAATCTTCTTCGGAGGCAAAATGATAAACATATAAAGTGGAACAACCATAATATAGACCAGACATTCAACAGCAACACTGAAAACAGGGAGACAAAAGGGGCATTAGTGAGAAGAGATGACCAATCAGGTTAATGAAGGAGATGAAAGAAAAGGAGTATGCAGACACAAAGGGAAGTTAGTGTACTGTAAGTAAGGCCAAAGAAAGACCTCAAGCCTAGAGAGATTAAGGTATGAGGCAGGCAACATCAAACAGGATCTGGAACAAAACAGTGATAGAGGGTGTGAGGAAGAGATGAATAACAAGAGAATTAGTGAGAGGTGGGTCAAACAGGTAACAAAGAAAGGCATAATAAACTGGTAAACTGGTGCATAAGAGTGGGGGAAAAAGGAAAGAATGGAGAACAACTGATAATGTGCAAAGGACATGAGTATGTATGTAAGAGCAATAAACAAACTAAGAGAAGAAAGTGTAAAAATAAATCTGTAAGTATGAAATTATATAAACATATCCAAAAAGGAAATGGTGTAACTGATATTGTAATCCGCTGGGTGTGAGGGGAAAAAACAGAAGACTATACAGTAGAAAAAAAAAAACACAACCTGTATATTATATGGAAGGGAAGCAATAGCCTAAAAGGGTAAAAGCAAATAAGGAAACTGATGCTGTATGAGTAAGGGGGTGTATTAAGAAAAAAAACATAGTAAACATGAAAATAAGCAAAATAAATTAGTGGTAAATCTAAGAGATGAAGGGAAAGAATATATATATATATAATTATTATGTCACCTGAAAAAGAGAGGAAAAATTGGAGTTGAGCTTATATGAGATATGGGAGGAAAGTAGAGGCAAAAACTATGATGTAACTAATCTAAAAGAGCTGAGGGGGAAAAATGTGTGTACAGATGGAAAGTGGGTGAGAAGGATTGATCAGTCGTTCCCCTCTTGGATGTTCAGGCCATGAGGTTGGATGGTGCGAAGTCGTCTCATCCAGAACTTCTCTCTGCTAGTGCGTACTGAGTCAGGACGGGTACCTAAAGATTCGATGCCCTGTAGCATCATGTCAGTGATGGAGTGGTTGGAAGGTTAAAATGGCGGCCAACTGGAGTGTCCAGCTTTGCTGTGTTGACGGTTGATCTGTGCCCGTAGAATCGTTTCTTGAGTGTGGTCTTGGTTTCCCCTACGTATTGTACCCTACAAACTCTGCAAGTGATGAGATATACAACATTAGTGGTAGTGCATGTGATGTTGCCCTTGGTTCGGTGAGAAAGGCTGGTAGAGTTGCTGGTGAGAGTGTCGCCCTCGGTTGCTGGTGCATTTGAAGGTGCTATGCTGTATGGGAGAACAATGGTTAGTGAGGGAGGGCAATTCAGCACGAACAATGAGGTCCCTGAGATTCGGTGGGCGTCGGTATGCTAGAAGGGGAGTATCGGGAAAGGCCTGTTGGAGACGATCAGAAGTGTGTAAAATGTGGTGGTTATCACACAGGATATTGCGGAGAGGGGGTAGATTGGGATGGAAGGTGGTCACAAGCGGTATTCTGTCGGTGGTCTTCTTGTCACTTTTAGGTTTGAGAACTTCAGATCTAGGGAGAGAACGAACTTTGTTGATTGCCAGTTGGACTGCCCTGGCCCCGTGGCCCCTGGCACAGAGATGTTTCTGCAAATTCCTGGTATGGAAGGAAAAATCAGGGTCCTCGGAGCAAATACGGCGAAGTCTGAGGGCTTGACTGTAAGCGATGCCAGTTTTGCAGTGACGGGGGTGGCAGCTGGGTGAGTGGAGGTACTGGTGGGTATCTGTGGGTTTAGTGTACAGGGTAGTGGTGATACCGTTAGGCTTTTTCTGGACTGTGACATCAAGGAAGTGGGTTTCCTGTTGGGAGAAATCAGAAGTGAATTTGATGGTCCTGTGGAAGGAATTGATGTGGTCAATGAATGTGTGGAGGCTATCTTCCTCCCTGGTCCAGATGAAGAAAATGTCGTCTATGTAACGCCACCAAATCCATGGGCGACAGGGGGCGGAATCTAACATCTGCTGTTCCAGCTTGGTCATGAAGAGACAGGCGAATGAAGGAGCCATCCGGGTGCCCATTGCTGTGCCGAATATCTGTAGGTAGTGCTGATCCATGAAAGTGAAGTTGTTTTTTGTGAGTACATGAGACATCAGAGATTTGATATCGGATATGGGGGGACTTGAATGGCCACTGGCAGTCAAGGCTTCACATGATGCTTGGATACCTTCATCGTGGGGAATATTGGTATACAGTGAAGAAACGTCTAAAGTGACGATGATCACAGTCTCGGGTATCTGGTCCTTGATGTCATTGAGTTTCCTGAGAAATTCTGGAGTGTCGTGGATGTAAGAGGGTGCACGTGAGACAAGGGGTTTAATGTGATAATCAACAAAAAGGGAGATGTTCTCTGTTGGGGAACCATTTCCTGAGAGGATGGGTCGACCAGGGTTGCCAGGTTTGTGGATCTTGGGGAGGAGATAGAAGCGGGCAGGTTAATTTTAACAAAGAGCTAGACAGTGGTCTAAAATAAACCTGATTTCAGATTACGGGCTATTTGGGCAATATTCGCAAACGCGTCTTACCTTGTGCACATGAATTGCTAGTAGGAATACGACTTGGAACCCCAAAAGGGCCAACCACTTGGGCTGAGGTAATTGTTCCCCAAGCTATACATGATTTTTAATATGGACCGAGTCAAGCTCTCCTGTTGACGTACTTCTCAGTCGGCTCTCTTCTCGACTAGAATACTAGTCGAGAAGAATCGAGGGTTCTCGAATGAACTTTTGTCTGAACTAGGGCTGAGATGGATTGTTAAAATCGCTGTGAACCTCCCAGTTTCGAGGAAGGAGCCTGTCTGCACAATGTTTACCCCTCAATTTAACCTTGCAGTATCTGCGCACCCCTCAATTTAACCTTGCAGTATATGCGCACGCGCTACGTACGCGCGCGCACGCATAACCTCACCCTCTCCTTCTCACACACTTTTATCTACTAAACAGTCAATCCATTTATATGCATATGTTCAAAGAAGTCCCGACATCATCTATTTTAGTCTATTATGGTGGCGCACATTGGTGTTTACATTATAATTCATTTGGTATGTATGTGATGAAGTGTTGTTCTACCATATAAACTGGGCAAGATAAATCCTTTCACCACTTACTAATTGAAATCATGTTGGCATGAAAATGTTTGAGTTTAATCATATCAACGAAAAAGTATAGACCTAAAATGATGAAAGAAATCCAAATAATATCTCATCAGTTCATAATACTCATTTTGTCCATTCAAGGTCAATAATTATGACTGATATTAATAGAAAGGCTATATATTTTCCGTGCTGATCTTTAATTACCTCCGTCATTTTTACCACTGCCATTATTACCTCTGCCATTTTTACCTCTGCCATTATTACCTCTGCCATAGAAAGGCTTTATATTTTCCTTGCTGATCTTGCATGTCATGATCTTTAATTACCTCCGTCATTTTTACCACTGCCATTATTACCTCTGCCATTTTTACCTCTGCCATTATTACCTCTGCCATTTTTACCTCTGTCATTTTTACCTTTGCCATTATTACCTCTGCCGCCATTTTTACCTCTGCCATTATTACCTCTGCCATTTTTACCTCTGCCATTTTTACCTTTGCCATTTTTACCTCTGACATTTTCACCTTTGCCATTATTACCTCTGCCATTTTTACCCGGCACCTTTCAAATTGAGGATGCTGATTCATTCATGGTCTGCACCGTAAACGACCACAATTATCATGATTATGTAAAAGTCCACACCCATGCGTGCTCTTATGTTATTTGTTGTTCATTCTTTATGTATGTATTATATTAATTTGTATTTAATCGTACCATGGTGGTGCCCCGCCCATAAGTTTTTTTTTAATGAAAACTTCTAGGGGCTCCCAATCCCAAGTTTTTACCTAATTTGTATATACCTCTATTATTATGATTGATTGAAATAAATTTTGAATTGACTTGATATGTCGAAGACAGTCATGAATAGTCATATTGGGTCCGGAACTGTGGGAAAATAATTTCCGCCGGGCACAGGTTCTTTTCGAAATCGAATCTAAAAACGACAAGGGGCCCATTGAACACCGCCGGAGTTTCTCTCGTTTTACGAAAATGCAAACGTTAACCGAAACATAAACGGCAGGTTACGGTCAAAGGTTAAACTGCTCCATAGGTTCCGGCCTTGCTAACCTGAAATTAATTCAGGAAAGTTTCCTTAAAGAGCGAGACTTTCGGACTTGTGTGTCAAGATGTTTCACTATTACATTGCGATGTGTTCATTTGTTTATTTATTTGAATTATGTTTTTAAAAGGAAAAAAAACATGATAGGCACAGCAGTTTTACATCATGGTCATGATACAACACGTTTGACATGTTTGAAAAATGATATCGTCAATTACAGTGCGTCCCAAAATAAACGAAACCGAGATTTAGCGATCATTTATCATTACTTAATCATAAATAAAATAGACAAATGACCTACCAATTTAAAGCTTAGAATCTTCTCTTTCATCTGACATTACTTACATTATTTTTCATTCACGCATGAGTGAGCAAATACAATTTGAAGAAAGGATATCAAAAACTCATTTGGCGGGGGGTATCTGGGTTTCAAAAAGAAAACCACTACGAACAATTTTGTGAGAATGCAAAAAACAAAGTATAAAACCTCCCCCCCCCCAAAAAAAAAAAAAAAAAATCATCTCCCCCAAACCGTGCACATTTGCAGGCACAAAAAAGCCTCATCACAAGAATACTACCATACCGGCCTGCAAAAGACCCGATCGATAGCTCATGAATATTCATGTAACAATAGCGAATGGGCGAGTAGTGCTGGTGAGGAACATCGTACCGCTCTGTCATTGGTCAATTCCGAGCTGAATGCCTTCGCACACTCGCCTTTGCTCTGCCCATAGAAGTACGTGTATTGCTACACACAACCGTTATATCACACGTTTCTATAGGGGAAATCTTGATTCAGATCGCGGCAATATCCAAAATCAACTCTTCAAAATAATGATGCAAAAATACAATTTTACTCAAAAAATGTCTATGTAAGCCACTATTTTTTATATGATAAAATGAATTGTGAATTCCTTGCCAGTATAACAACATAAAAAACACAGAATATGGTGTTGATTTTCTGGCTGTAAAATTGGTTAAACAAAAAAAAGTTACTTGGGCACAAATAGCTGCCACCGGCACGAATGGCCTATGGTCACAAATAGCTGCCAATGGCGCTTAAAGAGTTAACTATACCCTTATCGTACCATTTTCTGAAATACAGTAACTTGTTTTCCTGTTTTATATTTGAATTATTCCATATGATTTCATTTTCAAATTGAGTTACTTCGAATGTATTAAGATAGTGAAGTTCAGCCCATGAAGTAAGTCTGTATAAAATGTAGGTAATGAATATTTTTTGCATAATTTGATCATGTCTATAGGAGAACAGTTACATTGAATGGATAAAGGTATCCCGCCTAATTTATGTAACCAAAACTCACAAATATATATCCATGGTGGTTCATCACCTCTTACAATTTTTGGTAACCAAGAAAGTGTGAGTGATTTTCAATCATACCCAAACCACCATATTGGGGTGAATTAATAATGTAAGCTCTTTACACTTTTTCTCTTTTAGAATTCCATAAAAATGAATGAATTATTTTATTAAGTTCTTTGATATAATTTTTGGGCATGATATAGCATGTGCTTAAGTATATTAACTGTGATACAAGTAACATTTTTATAATAACTATTCTCACATAGTATGTCAGATTTCTCATCTTCCAAAGATTTATAATACGTTTAATTTTATCTATCTTTACAGACCAATTAAGAACATTGAAGTCATTTGTGTTCTTGCATAATACAACACCAAGATATTTAATTGGTTCATCAGACCATTCCAAGTTGCATATACCATTTGTTTCATTGTAATTTATATTAAGTGGCATAACTTTGGTTTTATCTAAATTAAGTTTTAAGCCAGAATATTCCCCGAACTTAATAACCTCTTGAATTGCAACATTTCCTGCCTGGACGGAATTAACAAAAAGAGCGGTGTCGTCTGCTAACTGTGAGATCTTTAATTCTTTTGAAAATGGTTCTTTGTGGAATGGAATCTTAATACCGCTGATTTTCTTGTTTGACCTGATCTGTGACGCCATTACTTCAACAACCAAAACAAATAACAAAGCCGATATACCTGAGGCCTAAAATATAGTTTACATTGTAAATTACCATGCAAAAAATCATAACCATTGTGACATAAAATGATACAGGTGTAATAAGTATAGTTAAACTGCCTTTGAAAAAAAATCTAATTGTGTCAAGATATTTCCCAAATAATTTTAGCTAAATTAGTGTATTACTACCTTCCAAATGTAGACGGGAGGGGCAACATTTGACTATGTGAACATGCATAGAAAATTAAAATGCATAAATAAGTCATATATTTGACAAAGAAACCATGTACATTATTTGGTGTTTATTTTAAGAAATAACATCCCTTGACAATAAAACATCAGATAGAAAAGAAATTAAGTTCTTAAAATTAATTAACCAACTTGTATTGAACTTTTTTTAAGGTAAAATAATAAAGCTGCAATATGTTTATTACAACTTCTCTACAAAGAAATCTGGAATTTTCTGTGACATGCCATGACTTACATCTGAAATAAGCATAAATCAAATCTAATCACTATATCAGACATATTTATAAAGATAATGGGCCTTTGCTCTCTCGGTGTCATATTTCAAGACATACCTCCCCATCACCAGGGGGGGGGGGTAGAAGACCAAAAACTCTTTCTTGTAAGCTTTTGTTTACAATAGACACATGTGACCACCAGATAAAGACTTCTCGAATATTTGTGCCACCTATACGGTATTCTGTATTTCTATCAATTATGCAAAATTCTTGTAATGGCTTAGTACACAGTATCCCATGTAAATCTGGGGCTAGTACTTTCTCTTATAATCAATATCACATGATTCAATTGAAAAATTGAATATTTTCATTGAATGGTAAACTTTTACCTCCACATGTTTGTAAACAAATGTATGCCCTATCACATACAACCCCATTTTGTTTTTGTTTTTTATTTTAAATTGGTTGCATGTTCGAAGCAACTTTCAGAAAAAATTATCTTAAAATAAAGTATTGTATTCTAAAATGATTTCATTGTATTGGGGGTATTGCATATTTGAAAATTAAAATATATTCAGAAATGTCCCCTTTATTGAATACCCATACACACTGTTGATATCTTTTGAACCTCTGGTTTCCCTATGTCTTTATAAAATTATTGACAAAAGTGCTTTCACTCTTAACATTGGTATCAATTACATTGTAAGGCTATAGCCTCAATAGACAGAGATGGATTCTTGGCATATCTTACCATTGTAGCCTGAACTGATGGCAATTTCAATCTATATAGGGAGCAATGTGCCATTGAATTATATTTATGCTACACATAAAATGCAATCGGGTGTTCTCCCATTTTAATCTAAAAGACTTGACATGACCTCTTGAGAGGGATATCAACATTAAGCATTCTTACAGTTTATAGGAAACACTTTGAAATATTAATAATTGAGTTCACAATTAATACTGGACAGTTTTTAACCTTTTTTGGGGGGGCCAAAATGGGTGCGGAAAAATCTACCATTTATCTTTCTGGCATCTTAATCAAATAAACAAGTCATTACAATAGAATATGACTATCAAATCTATAAAGGTTCCTCCATTGTAATTACTTCACACAGAGCTCTATAAAACTAGAAGGCCATGAACCATTTACTGGCATGTTACACCATATAACACTTATTCAGTTTACACATGGTGATGGTAATAACAGTTCTCAATTACAACTAAGATCAAAAGAATTAAAAAAATGATATCAATGTAGTTTCCCCCTGTAATGTCTTCAAAGAAACATGCATTCTTGAACAACTTACATGTATGCTCTATAAATGACAATGATCAAAATTGAGTTATAAAAAAGAAATAATGAATTTCTTAAGGCTAAACCTTTTAAAAAGCCTGTTGAAAAAAAGGTGTACTAGTTCCTTTTGAATATAAACAATAAAACAAACAAAAAATATACAAATAACAACTAAAGGTGTTTCCCTTTCTAAACAGTGATTGTTTAAAAGTCTTACAAGAGCCATGATTTCTTGGCAATAACACTCCAAGTTAACAGTAATTAAAATGCTTTGTAAATGAGCTAAAAAGCAGCTACAAGGTCTGATAGGCTTTCTTGAGAATCATATTCAGTGTCATTAACGATATCAGCATCTACATTCATTTCAACACGATTACAGTCATCATCACTTGATTCCCCATGACTGCTTACATTAGATAAGTCAGATATGTCAATATGAGGAACTCTATTAGCTTGGCACTGGTCATCAGCGTGAACTGTAGGGGGTTGCAAATGCCCTATGACATGTATGAGGTGCTTTTTGTATGATGATCCACGGCGCAAAATTTCCTTACATTCTACACAAACAAGTTTTGTGCAAGTAGATTTTAGTATACCATGGACTACTTTCAGGTGGCAAAATAGCCCAGAAATTCCTCCAGGAATTTTAGAAAGACATTTGCAGCAGATGAAAGATGACATGTTGATTATTTTTGGCAGCAGTTACTGGAGAAAAACAAAATGAATTATTAAATAATCAAAACACATCCCTGGAGATACATACACTTTGGGATGAGGCAAGAATTATTTGAAAGCAATTTTGTCAGTTGAAAAAATATAAATTCTACATATGGATAAACTTAACTGTTAAAAGTGATAATGAACCATTGATATTTCTTTTTCAGAAATTTATTTTTCCCGTTTCCTGTTATTTATTAAACTCTTACTACATGTATCATTTGTATTTTTTTCAGTCATGAATCAATTTTTCTTTTGTTGTCTTTATTTAATTCTTATTCATATTTTAATCTGTTTTTCTTTTGGTTTTATTTATTTTCTTAATATCAACAAGGTCTCATCATATCTTTCTAGGTTGAAACAGATTTTACTCTTAAATTCAAATTCAAGAGTTTAGGAATATCAGCAAAGTTGTAATCAAATGAAAAAAAATACAAACATGTACCTGGTAGGCAATGTTTCAAAATTACCCATCATATTACATATTTTTATTTAATATTTTGAATATCAATGATGATTAAAGCCTGTGTATAGCTTTGGTAAAGGGTCAACAATGTGATTGATAATCAAATATAATTCGATATAAAAGTCTTACTGAAGCATAGAGACCGCTAGATATTTTTCCAACCACCCCTTCTGAGAAAATTTCAAATTTTGGATATCTTGGCGATGCTTGTTTTTAAATTTAAAAAAAAATTGTCTTTCAGCATTTATCTAATTTAAAGCTTAGATATCCTTAATAACAGACAAAGAATATATCCTGAAAGTTTCAACCCATTCCATGCTCTGAAATAGGTTTTAATTGAAAAACAAAAACATGCAGATATTTTATTTTTATTTGGGCACCCGATCAAATTAAATTTTCATGTAAATCGCAAAATTTATCCTGTAAAAAACATTTTCACTTCATATCCTCCACCTCATAACTGTTATAGGGCATATCCATTCATATTAGCTAGCAATGAATTGGAATAGTCATGATAGTGTTAGGTGCATTTTGGTGGATTTACCTAAACTATACACAGGCTTTACAACTAGAATACAAAATAGTCATACCTGTACAGAGAATTTTTTGATGAATTTTAGCCTAGGTCCCATCTTTGGAATAAGCTCTTTAATTTCCTCGCTCTCCAACAGCCAGAAACTATCATCATCAATTCCATTTACTGTTTGTGGAGAAACAAATATTTGAAAAGAAATTAAAAATAAGCTTAAATGTAGAGATCTAGGTCTAGATCTATAATCTAGATCTAGTAGATCAAACTGTATGAAGTGCATAAATGGTGATGGCTAATTTAGTTTTAGACATACCAATTTGTATTGACATTATTGGTTATCCGCCCAATTCCCCCCCCCCCCCCACCTGGGCATCAATGGCATGCGCCTATAGCCCTAGGCCCGAAAGCTGCCTGGCTAAGGAAAGGTTGGCCCTCGGTACGGTGCCGGCAGCGCAGGACAGGTTGTCACGGGCGAACGGTACCGTTAACTTCAATGACGTCGTAGGCCTAGGCTACAATTGTGAGTCGGCCAATTGATTTTCAGCCATTCAAGTTTAACATTTATAAAGACCAAGGTAAAACGCTACAAAAAAAAAACGAAACTCACCTTCGAAAGTTTCAATGAGGACTTCATGGTCCCATTCTTTCAATAAGATTTGCCAGGTCGCCATTCTGATTCTGGTCAGTCACTCTTAACTTCAAGATCTTGCGAGCGCTGGGTCTGGGTACCGGAACGTGGCGCTGGTCCCCCCCCCCCCCCCGCCGGCCGCGCGTTTCCGTTTTACACCCTGGCGAAGGCATTTTCCGGAAAAGTAGCCAAAAAGCGACTAGTGAAGAGTCTACACACGTCGCTGGTTGCATGCAGCGTGCGACACAGGCGAGTCCACCACCGCATGCAATTTGCACAGTTACTGATCAGAGCACAGAGTTCCTCGGCACTTCATGTACAGAGAGAGCGGCAGTCAGGAGTGAAATCCGAACATGCTTTTGCAGTCGCGTTGTTTATGATAGTTTTTTTTTCTAAAAATAAATTATTAACTAAATGAATAGAATGACAGACAAAATCAAAATAAACAGATACTTATAATGGAAAGACAAATTGAATCCTTTGATGGATTGAAAGCTGCCGAAAGATAGATATAGAAGACTGATAAATAGATAGAGACAAGATAGACAGATAGATAGATAGAAATAGATAGAGAGAGAGGTGGATAGATAGATAGAAAGAGATGGATGGATAGATAGATAAATAGAGAGGGGGAGACAGAGAGGTCGATAGAAGGAGAGGGGGAGAGAGAGAAAGAGAGAGAGAAGGATAGATAGAGAGAGAGAAAAAAAGACAGACAGATGCTAGAGAGAGAGAGAGATAGAGAATTTGAGAGACAGATAGATGTTAGATAGATAGAAAGATAAAGAATGAGAGAGACAGAGAAGATAGACAAATTAACAGATAGATAGATAGATACATAGATAGATAGATAGATAGAGAGAAATAGAGAAAGACAGACAGATGGATAGATAGATGGATAGAGAGATAGATAGAGAATTGAGAGATAGATAGATGTCAGATAAATCAAGAATGAGAGAGAAGAGCGACAAATTAACAGATAGATACTGTAGTTATATAGGTAGCTAGGTAGAGAGAGAGAAATAGAGAAAGACAGATGGATGGATAGATAGAGAGAGATAGAGAATTTGAGATAGATAGATGTTAGATAAAGAATGAGAGAGACAGAGAAGATTATTAGATAGATAGATAGATAGATACTGCAGTTACATAGATAGATAGAGATAGAATTTGAGAGATAGATATATAGACAGATAGAGAGAAAGACAGACATCAGCAAATCGGCAAGGCAAATGATCAAGGCAAACATTCGTATTGAACCTGGAAAGTATAAGCTCAGCTGCATTTGCAAGTACGGTATGTTCTGCGGATAACTTCGGTGCGGACTTTGGATCGCGCGCCCAGCTGATAATGTAAACAAACGTAGACGTAGACTCTTCACTAGTCGCTTTTTGGCTACTTTTCCGGAAAATGCCTTCGCCAGGGTGTAAAACGGAAACGCGCCCTCCGGCCGCCGGTAAACGGTAGCTAGCTCTCGTAAGTATTGCACGTACGTGGCCACGCGCGCTGCGCTGTGTGGTCTCTGCACATGTACCGTCAGTACATGTGCTCAATCGCATGATGACCGTCGCCATTTTTCAAACGGTAGAAAGAAATGTAAAAAGAAAATGTGAAACACCGGGGTAAAACATCGCGTTAATTTTGTTTAGAGGGGGGGTTGGGAAAGCTAACACCTTTTTCCCCTGTTGTTTTTATGATTTGATTAATAAGCACGCATAAATTTAGGGCCTATCCACCTTGATGCACCGAGAAGCATAATATAGCCTAAAATGTCAAGTGATTTACACATGGACTTACAACATTTTGCAATTTGATGATTTGACAACTGAAGTTCGTTGTGCTTAACGAAATTTAGATTACAGAATGCAAATATGTAATACTTACAGAAGAATAGGCCTTTCATAATTTTTTACATAATAGCCAAAAATACAAAAACTGAGAAGTGCATAAAGAAATATTACAAAAAATAAATGGGACCTTCTGCCAGTCTATGTTATGGCTCACTAATAGTTTATTGAAGTGGCTACACTGGCTGCCCCCAAAATAAATGTTATTATTCATTGATATTAGGCCTACATAATTAAATTTTATATAATTATGTGCAACGCTTAACCAAAAACCTTGCAAAAGGAAGTTTAAATAATGAAATATTCAGTAAACATCAGAATTTTACATTTTGGCAAGGCATGAAGAATGTAATTCTTACCGTTATTACATAATGAAATTACATTGAAACAACTAAAACATTTACAAAAGGAAGCATAATGAAATATACTTTAAAATTCTATATTTTACAAGACATGTGAAATGTAATTTTTACAAATTTTTCTAAATATTACATAATGAAATTACATTGTGACACTTGTTACATATTTTTTAAGCAAAACATTTACAAAAGGAAGTTTACATAATGAAATATTAAGTAAACTTTAACATTTTACATTTTACAAGACATGTGAAATGTAATTTTTACAAATATTTCTTAAATATTACCTAAAAAAATTACATTGTGACATTTGTTACATATTTTTTAAGCAAAACATTTACAAAAGGAAGTTTACATCATGAAATATTAAGTAAACTTTAAAATTTTACATTTTACAAGACATGTGAAATGTAATTTTTACAAATATTTCTTAGATATTACCTAATGAAATTACATTGTGACAATTGTTACATATTTTTTAAGCAAAACATTTACAAAAGGAAGTTTACATAAAGAAATATTAAGTAAACTTTAAAATTTTACATTTTACAAGACATGTGAAATGTAATTTTTACAAATATTTCTTAAATATTACTTAATGAAATTGCATTGTAACACTTGTTACATATTTATTAAGCAAAACATTCGCAAAAGGAAGTTTACATAATGAAATATTAAGTAAAGATTAAAATTTTACATTTTACAAGACATGTGAAATGTAATTTTTACAAATACTTGTTAAATTTTACCTAATGAAATTAATTTGCAACGATTTTTACATATATTAAGCAAAATTTTACAAAAGAAAGTTTACATAAGTCATAATGAAATATTAAGTAAACATTTCTCTGTGTGTAGAGGGCACCCTTGCCTTACACCCTTTTCTATCTTAAACTGTTTCGAAATCTAACCATTATTTATTACTTTTCCTCCAGCGTTTTTATATAATACTTTAACCCATTGGATAAATGAATCTTTAAAGTTCCATCTTGACAGGGTTTCGAAAAGAAAGCTATGTTTCACACAATCAAATGCTTGTTTGAAGTCTAAAAAAAGTACCAATCCTTGTTGTTCCAAAATTTTTCAATAATCAATAACATCTTGTACCAACCTTAAGTTGTCTGAGGCTGAATGCCCCTTAATATAACCTGTTTGATCAAACGAAACAATTTTATGGATTACTCGTTGAAGGCGTTGTGACAAAACTCTCGCTAAAATCTTATAATCTATATTTAATAATTTAATAATTTTAAAATCTTGTTCTAGTAAGTGTGAATTGTTTACTTTCCAATAACCTTTTCCTTTCACAATACCACTCAATTTCAACTTTAGCGAAATGGCATTATGATCACATTTAAGTGCTGGGCGTATATCAGTGCTGTACATTGAAGGATATAGTGTTGTTGAAATTAGCCAGTAGTCTAATCTAGAATAGATACCAAAAAACCTCTGTCTCCAAGTAAATTGACATTCAGGTCAAAATACACTTTGCAAGAATATATATAATTCCTTCCTGATCAAATCTGTTAATTCACAGTATCTATTCAAGTTTTTGTTGTGTTGAGAGTATTTTTAAAATTCTTCGTCTGATCAGTTGACATGGTTGATGAGATACATAACTGGAAAATTAATTTGAAGATGACATTAAGAAAATTGAGTTCAGATGCATTTGCATAGTAATCAATTTTGAAGAATTGGTGTCATTATCAAATGAAATATTACACGAGGTTTGATTATTGTTATCACAAGAATTCAAATTTGCAATAATATAAGACTTATCATGCCTCCTTCAACACTATTCGCAAACGCGTCTTACCTTCAGCATGAAATGCTAGCAGAGATACGAATATAAACCAGCGAAGGGCAAACCACTTTGGCCGATGCATTCGTTCCCCAAAGCTAAACATGATGTACAGTCTGACATGAAACGAGTGAAGTTTTGAGAGTTTTCCTGCTGACGAAATTCTCAGTCGGCTCTCTCTCACCTGGAAGTATACTAGCCTAGAAGAATCGAGGTTGGTCGAATGTAATTCCGAACTGTCTGAGGTAGGGCTTATATGGATATTTGTGGGGGGAATGGTTGTGAACATCCCCATGTCGGCATGGTAGTGGAAGGAACCTCCCCACTTCGCGGATGCAACCTGTCTGCAGAATGTTCTCCCATCTTAACCCCCGTGACCTTACAGCAAATCATATCCCTGGAAACCATGGAAACCGGGGTGCTGTGCGTATTATTATCCTTTTTTTCTTTGTCCAATTTACGTCAGCATCCCATTAACAAAAATCCAACAACAACAACACGCGCTACGTACTACGTACGCGGGTGCGTCATGGTCTAGTGGTTCTGACTCTCGCCTTTCAAACAGAGGGTCGTGGGTTCGAATCCTAGCCATGGCGCGTTTTCCTTCAGCAAGAAATTTATTCGCACTGTGCTGCACTCGACCCAGGTGAGGTGAATGGGCACCCGGCAGGATTAATTCCTGCATGGTCTGAGCGCCGGTGATGGTAGCTCGAGCTAAAGCCGGGGTAATAGTAGCAGCGCTTTGTGTCTTCAGGCAAAAAGCGCTTTATAAATGCAGCTATTATTATTATTACTTACACACACCCGCGCACAATCCAACATCTCTCTGCACACTCTCCCGCTTACGCACTTTTTCTAGTCAACAGTCTATTATGTTTTGGGGTTTTTTTTGCCCTCCCACTGTCTGTCCCCATCTTTCTCATATTCAAGGAAGGTCAAATGCAATGTTAGGTGTAATGATTCTAGCAGATTTCGTTCTATTAAAACCGACATGAAGTCAGCAGGGCCGATAATGTTCTGCGCTGTTCAATTGTTGTATATTTATGTCAGTCTTGTTGTTTCTTTGCATGGGTATTTGAAATTAAATTTCCCTTCTTTCTCTTATTTAATGTGTTTTGTTTGCTTTAAACGCTATCAGAGGTAATTCAAGATTGCTTTACTTTATTAAATCATTTTTTTCCGAGAAGGGGACTAGTGGGTAATTTGATTTACATTTCCAGGAGCAAGGACCAGTGAAAAATTTGTTCTTTCAACTCTCCCAAAAGAACAGGGTTGACATCAAAGTAGTTAGTATAGACCTCCTTAAAAAATCAGGAACAAGGGTAATGGAGAAAAAGAAAGACAGAGAGTGAAAATAAGACTTCTGACTATTATGCAAAATCTACTAATTTTGATATTCATTATAAAGAAATTCGAAAGTCTTGCTCTACCTCACTCTAAGAATTTGAATGTTAAATCAACATTTGAAAGGTTGGAGGAGTGACAACCTTTTCAATATGTTACATCGAACCTTGTGTAATGCTCAATCCAACATTTTAAGTGTTGGGTAGAACCATTTAAAGGGGTCAATGCAACATTTAGAAAATGTTGTCACTCCTCCTACCTTTCAAGATGTTAGGTTGACGTTTCTTTTTTGAGACTGCTGGGACTCTCTTCAAATTTGTGGCTCGTTTTGCCACTACCAGGGAGGTGTACTGGTAGTAAAGTACTGAACATGGTTTTATTTCTAAAGTGGTACTCCGAGTTCGTCAAATAAGAACTGACAGAGAAGAAGTGAGAAGCGCCAGAATTCAAGCAATATTCTCAATTTTCAAATACAATGCGAAACATTTAACTTGATCATCTATCTTCTCTTACGCGGTGTTTTATAAAAAGATGACGTCCCTTCTTAAATTGTCATTCTAAATCATGTCGTTAAGTATATTAATAGTTTATGATCTTATTTATCGTGTTTGTGAGCAGTGGAGAACACATGGGAGGAGGGGGATGGAAACGCATGCACCCCACCCCCCCCAAAAAAAAAAAGAAAATCACGACCAAGAAAAAAAAAGAGAAAAGGAAGGAGAGATGGATGAAACACATTTTTTTGTACGCCTTAATACCAGGGATTTATTTGTTATTCATCACGCATGTCAAAATCAACTTAATATTACAAAATATTTTATTTCTATTAAGCATCATTTCAGAGATACACCAGAAAGCGACTGTTATCGCTATATCCATGTTCTTGTCGATATTCACTTTTTAATAAACAAAAAGTATTCATATGAATTTCGACATTAAAAGTATGTATAGAAATCACTTTAACATAAGTAAATAAAATCACATTGAATAAAACATGAACTAAAGCATTACATTGCGGACAGTATTTGTCGTCAGCGATAAGTTATTTAAAAATATTAAATGAAATATGATATTATTTGTTTAATGTTGTATGAAAGTCTATAACGAAATTGGATTTTGTAATAAAACTTGTCAAAATATTTGATCGCTTACAACTTGTTATAGATGATGCCCGATACTCCAAATCTCATCCGTTTTTTGTGGGGGGCATTACGCCATTGATTATAAGTATTAATTGGATGGAATTAATTCCCACATCCACCCTTTTTTTACTTTTCGATTATTTCTTATATTGTATGTCTGTATAATTGAAATTATATTTTCACTTTGATACTCTTTGCACAGATCACATTTGTAACAACGGCAGAAATGCAAGACATAAGTACCAAAGATTATAACAGATATAGCAAATCTGCATAAGAAACAAAGCATATAAAAATGAGCTACATAAATGATATATGGACATATATTTATTGTAATACATTAGTGACATTAAAAAAAAGAGGAAAGTGAGTACACATGAACATTGAAGGCAGAGCGGAGGAAATATCTTTTCGTCAGTTCTTGTGCACCCCACGCGAGAAGGCACCAGATAGATTTTGTTCATGTAAAATCGCAAAGTTTATCATGTATAACACATTTTACTTTCATGTCCTCCATATCATAACCGTTTTAGGGCATACAATTTTATATAATGTATAGTGCGTGTAAAAAAATTATACCTCGGAATAATCCCATGAAATAATATATTTGTGATATCATAAAACCCCTTTTCCACTAGGGCCAGGACAGCGTCAGGACAAGGCGCGGAATGTAATAATTACAATCCGCGACCCTTCCGCAACCTGTCCGGACATTCCTAGGAGTGTCCGCACGCTGTCCTAAACCCTTCCTGGTGTTCGGGAAATCAAAATTTGTCCGCATCCAAATTTTGGTCGAGACCAAAATTTGGACGCGGATAATGAATTCCTGACACCTTCGGGACCCTGTCCTGACGATGTCCTGATGATGTCCTGCCCTTCCTAAACCCTTCCGCGTCTTCCGGAAACCATCCGCAATCAGGTCAGCTTCAAGAAGGAAAGAAGAAGCCATGCGGATTTTATCAGGAACATGCGGATTGGAATAGGAAGGCAAGCGGACAGTTTCAGGAACGTGCGGACAGGAATAAGAAGGCAAGCGGACTGTTTCAGGAACGTTCGGACTGGAATAGGAAGGCAAGCGGAGTGATTCAGGAATGTGTGGATCCAATGCTAATATGTATGGAACGAGTACACAAGTAGCAAAAACCATTTGCAAAAGCACTAGATGGGGCAACGGGATAATACAAGACAAGAAAATTACAAAAAGTAAAGAAATACGGGGTCAAGGGGCCTAATAAGTATTTACTAAACAAACCTGAGAACCTAGTATTTCAAGCAGTGTTTTAAACATAATTACGCGAGCGCAAAGCACGAGTTGATTTTTTTTTTTGGGGGGGGTTACACTTTGAAGAAGGAATATTTCAAGCATTTTCTACTGATCTGAAAAGTGGACTTTTAAAATATTTCTTGCAATAGTTAAACTGGCAATGATGTGAGCAGATTATTTTATTCTGTACTGAACATAAAAAGATGTTTCATGCAACGTTTGATTATGAACTAGATTATTCTTTATTGTACTCGACTGAAAAAAGGACCTTATAGGCAGCGCTTGACTTTACAAATAGGACAAATATCATAACAAAATTAAAAATACAGGTGTAGATTCCAAACTGAAATTCAAGTTTATATTCCTATTACATTTTAAGCACTTTGTTTGATCATGAATGAGGTGTCATTAATAAGAAATAATAATAAATGGTAGCAAGTTCATAAATATCGCTTTTATCAGAACGGCTCAAAACGATTTACAGCAGGGGCAAAACGATTTACCCCAGGATTCATTTCAATCCCGCATGAAAAGTGCACAATTTCCACACCCTGCGAAGCATTCCTTGCATTTATCCCGGTCTAAAAATTGCGCTGGCAAATTCAAGCATACAATAACCTTCGCTTCCAACCGGGTACCCATTTAGCACCTGGGTGGAGAGTGGCAAGGTATGCAATACGTCTTGCCAAAGGACGGTTTAGACCGCGGTGAGAATCGAACACACGACTCTCCGTTTACAAGGCGGGAGTCAGAACCACTACACCACGACTCTCTACAAAAAATAGGCCTTCCTGAAAAAAGTCGTGCACAGAGCATGTTTCTCATAAACATAAGATATGAGCGCGAAGCGCGAACTCACTTCTTTCAAACATCAAGGACGAAAAAGAAAAGACCTAAGTATTTTTCGTAAAAAATGAACAGCGTGCACAATCTTCTTATGATTAAACTATTGAAAGTATGAAGCGTGAAATGGACCATTATTTTCTACAAATTGAACTAGCTGAAACGCAGATATTCTCCCCGTCTGCAGGTCTGTCAATTTCTTCACTCTTCTTCCTTTTTCCCCCCTCTTCTTTGGTTACTCAATTTTTCCTATTTTTACGCAGTCAATAGGGCGTAGCGTTCGCATTCGGCCTCCTGGAATTGCCCATTTACATTTTTCTTACTTAGTCTATTTCAATTGGTACAAGAGGAGGCAAAGGCGATTAGACACTGGGTTCACATTTTCGTCTATAAATTAAAACTGATATTTCTAATCTTACACTTTCATAATCTCGACCAATTATTTTCTGTTCATTATCGCGATTTTTTTTCCTCGATTCTATTTCACCTTATTTCACTCATCTCCTTCGTTTATTCCTATTTCTTTTGTGCTGTTTGTATATCTATTTAATACTGGGAGGGGTAAGCCAGCAGCAGGGAGAGGAGGGCCGCATCAGCACGGCACCCCCTTTTTCTTTTCCACCATATCATTTTTTTTAAGTTTCCCTTTCCATTTCACTTATTTTTCTTCTGTTTGTATTTTTTTAAAGGGGGAGCAAGACCACCTCACCCCTTGATCCGCATGTGCCTGTCGAATGCAATTTGCATCCTAACTTCCTGTATTCTTCCTCTGTTGTAATATATGATTATGTATTAAATTGTAGAAAAATTATAAGAAAGTAATGTTATAAAGAGAGCCCCGACTTTGCTATGAGCATATGCAGTCTTTTTAAAGTTACCTTAGTTAAAAAATCAAGATCCGAGATAATTTATTGTTATGTATAAAAATGCACAAAATCTGCTTTCAATAAGTGAATACTACATTACACCGCTAACACACTTTCCTTTATCCTCCATATTTCAACTATCAAATAATGCGAGCGCGAAGCGCGAGCTGAACATTTTTTACATTCCTACCTAAACACTGGGCATTCTAAGCACGTTTTAAAAGCATGAACAGGAAAGGAGTATGACTATACACTTGATGTGAGCGCGAAGCGCGAGCCGAAACGAAATTCGACATATCACGTTTTGTAAATCAGAAAAAGGATGGATAATTGGATAGATGGATAATATTCCTACATTAATAATAATATTTGGTAATCTGATCTGAAACTGGCACAAGATTCGTATCTAAATAAACATGCGTGCGTGTGTTTAGATCCGGACCTAGAATCAGGAACTTCCAATTACATTCTTTATTATAATATCAATAATAAGAGCGCGATGATGGAGCTAAATATATTTGATTTTCAGATCTAAAAAAAACAGAATTTAAGCGCAGTTACGAATTGGATATTGATCTCGCTTAATAAATGATGCGAGTGCGAAGCTCAAGTTTATATTTTTATCATTACATATATTTTGAGTAGCAACCGGGACATTTTAAGGTCATTTTTTGTCTTCAAATGACTATGATGACTATATTCCTAAGCGAGATATGAAACATGTCAATATTCCATTCTGAAAAAAACGGACAATGATTATTAGGAATTCATGAAAATATTGTTACATGACTTATTAATCAAATGAGGGCTCAAAATTGATATTAAGGTCAGATAACTGGACATTTTGTAATCGTGAATAGGATACATGGGTTGATATATTTTTAACAAAAATAATGCGAGCGCAAACTGTGAGCCGAAAATTTTAATAAACTGTCATAAAAGAGGAATTTAACATAATTTGTTACAATTGATACAGTTATACATAACTCCCCAATCAAAATGCAAGCGAGCAGCTTTAGCTGATACTATTCACAATCAGACCATCCTAAAAAGGGATATTTTTTAAAAAAATATGGAATACACGAAGAGAATAGTTTTTTGACAAATCAAATAATGCTCGCGCGCAGCGCGAGCGGAAAATGTTCATATTTAGACCATAAAATATAGTCATCTTATAGAAAACTATAAAATCTATTTGTAAATCAAACAAATTGAAAACTTAATTTCCGAGAAATGTTTTGTATATTTACTTCAAAACTTGATCTTTTAAGTTCTATAAGTCTTTTGAGCAAGTTATACATCTCATAGATTAGGCAATGCGGGCACAAAGCGTGAGCGAAAATTTAACATAGTGACATGAAATCCCCCCCCCCCATCTTATATAATTCACTCGTCTTTCTCCTCTTGTTTTTCCTCTTCGTTTTCTCTTCTCTTTTCCCTTCTGGTTCTTTTCCCTCTCTTTTTTTTTTCTCGTTCCAAATATTGGGGAGGGGGGCATTTGATATCAAATGCCCCCCTTCCAAAAAGTGAGGGGACGCGTCGCCCCTGTCCCACTGGGATGTCCACCAATGTATGCAATTTGATTTGAAATAAAAGAAAATCCTATATAGTCTTTGTAGTCGAAGAAAGCCAAAATAACACCCCTAAATTCATAAAAAAATACATGGATGATAATTTTCATGGAGTATTCGCAAGTTGTCCGATTGTCCTAGTCCTTGAATTTACCACTCGTGACGTTGTCCTAAATGTCTCCGGTTCTGTCCTAATACGATCTGCATGCTGTCCGCACCGAACGCCGACAAATTTATTTAGATAATCTTGTCCTAGGACAGTCCCAGGAGTGACCTACGACAATACGCAGACAGTCCTGGTTGTATCCTAGGACAAGATCATTTACATAATCTTTTACGGAATTTGGTTGCGGACAGCATGCCGAAATGACAAAAGTAGCTTCCGCAACCCTTCCTGGTCTTGTCCGCACCCTAGTGGAAAACCGCCTTAAAGCGTTTTCCACAATTATGTACTGGTACAGGTCTCTTTCGGCGAATGGCGATATAACTTTCGAAAATCTTTCCCCGTGAGTGAGCAATATTTTTTAAATGATTTCAGCAAAAGTTGCAAAGTTATAACATTACACGTTAGTCATAAAGATTACATGGATTGTTGCTGAGAACATTTCTTATAAATAACCTTTACCCTTTTAATTTGTTTCCTTGCCCAAACACTCTCTCGAGCGTCAATGCAGGGGTTATTTTTGCCTCATGGAGCAGGGTCTTGGGAATGCTTTTTTCTTCTTTTTTTTGCTGGGGGCTGAACTAAATTCGACAAGCAAAATAAAAAAGATTCAATTCAAAGACCGTTTTGATCCCAAGAAATTAGACAAGCATAAAAGGGGGTAACACAAAATGTTAGTCATTTTACTTGACATCTTCCCACTGTGACACACCTACCAGAATTCCATGGTGTGCTGCATATGATAAACACAGCGCCCCCTGTGAAAATCTTGGGCGTGCTTCAGCACTCCCGCTTTCCAGGGCCATGCGACGGGGGCTCCAAACATTGCGACTTTTTAATACAGTGGCACAAATCGGAAAAGGGGTCGTTTTAAGAAAATATATGTGGCTGATAATTATATCGGAGATACATTTTTGCCTTAAGCAGCACCGAAATAGCCCGAGCTTGACCCGGGACAGTGGTGCCCACGCCATTCATAAAACAAAAATTGTCCGACTTAGCCCAGGCGTGATCCGAAACAGCGAGTAACTAAAAGCTGCAATACCCACCTTTCGCAAAATATCGAGGACGGTAACACAAGGGACATGTAACACACGATTTTTACGATTAATTGTACACTATAATCAACACCAAGAAGGTATGGGACAAAATTGTGTTGTATTTTTTTGTAATTCCCATTACTTTTTCAAGTGTTGTTTTTTTTTTACTATATGCACTCTATATTTTTTTCATTTATAAATCACTTATACACGACCTTGTTATTAATACGCACTGTATAAATTATTTCATTTATACATCACTTATACACGAACTTTCATGATTATTGCCATGGAATACATTAACTGGCCAACAAGGTTAATATATATATATATATATATATATATTGTGACGAAACCGCTGGGCGGCGGCGTGGGTTCGGTCCGCCGGCAGCTCGCTCTTGTCAGGATGCCTGCCGCCGGCGGGTGCGTCGCCACGTCGATTTCCAAACTCTAAGTCGTGGATCCGTTTGGCAGAGATATACTGCCGCAGTTGACACTTGCACACGCCTCGATCCTGTCAGTACCACCACCAGGCAACCTCCAGACGGCTACACTCTTTGTTATCAGCTCCAAAAGCTCACCCGACCATATGCATCTGATTCCTGTAGTTAAGCTCCTACGACCATATGCATCTGATTCCTGTAATTAAGCTCTCTCGACCATAGGTATGGGTTTCTCTGTAGTTAAACTCCTACGACCATACCCATGGACTCTGTTAATTTCATCCGTCGTCTGCTTACGACCAGCTACTACGTCTGTTCAGTACAGCAACCACGTCTGCTCCGTACTGCAACCACGTCTGAATTTCCGTACTGCAACCACGTCTGTTCAGTACACGACCACGTCTGATACCGTACTGCAACAACGTCTGTTCAGTACTGCAACCACGTCTGTTCAGTACCACGACCACGTCTGAGTCCGTACTGCAACCACCGACATCTGTTCAGTACTGCAACCACGTCTGTTCAGTACCACGACCACGTCTGAGTCCGTACTGCAACCATTGACATCTGTTCAGTACTGCAACCAAGCACGTCTGATTCCGTACTGCAACCACGTCTGTTCAGTACCGCAACCTCGTCTGTTACCGTACTGCAACCAGGGACCTCTGTTCAGTACCGGAACGACGTCTGGTTCTTCGACCATATGTATGGGTCCTTCTGCAGTCAGGCTCCCACGACCACACCAATTGGCTCTGCTCTACTTGTAGTTTTTCCCGTTTTCTGCTCCGGACCTCCGACCGTCTGCTTCCAGACCAGCAACCATCCGCTTCAGACCAACCCGTCTGCTCCGGACCACCAGCCGTCTGCTCCAGACCAACCAGACTACCAAAAGAGCAGGCCCTGGTATAGTCTCTTGCTGGCGTGCAAAAGACCCAACATGCAAGGAAATCTAACCACAGTCGTCGCCTAGGATTCTAGGTTTCCCCGTGGAAAGACATGCGAACGATCATATAAATCATTTCGATCGCATCCACCAACTTTATTTATTGGATAGCGAATCCAAATCGATCTGCATACTTTACGTGCAATGCACCCCGTGGGCGCCGTATTTCAACAGATCATCGGCAAAGCCTCACGAGTACAACAACTTACTGTACTTATGCGTTAATTATACAATATCTGTTATAGTTAACCTCTGTTACAATCTTAAAAGAGCTATAACTTTGGTCTCCAAAACCGGATATGCATGAATGACATATCAAATTAAGGCATTTATTTAGATCAAGCTAGTGATAACCATAATAATCAGTTAAACATCTCCAGGAAATTGTTATTCCACAAAAACGGTTCAAAACATGCATAACTTTCAATGTCTTATCTACGTCGTTATTACTGTAGAAACATGCATGTAATATCGCCAGCTACGACAAAATCATTATAAATCAACCAAATATAATTTCCTAACACGAAATAAAACCCATTTCGTGACACAACTCCCTTATTTTTCAAAGCTCGGCCCCCGAGCGTCATTTAACAACATCAGACAATGTAGCACGAAAAGATAACTCTTAAACAATGCGGCATGAAAAATAATGTCCAAGGTACATGGTGGCATGCCTTCTTATAGTGTCCTTGTATTAACAACATAACTCCAAAGAACACAAGAGATACTGTTCAAGACGACGCCTTTTTGAGTTCCACTATCACTACTTTTAACAGTTCTCCTTCCATAGTGATGTAACGCTCCGAACAAAGCTAGGTGACGTCTGGTGGAATCTGGAATGTGTCGGTTGACTTGTTCAGGGTCACCTTGTCTTCTGATCCGCCGGTTCTCATAGTCTGAATTCTCTGGCGGGGGTTGTCAGTCTGCGACTCAGCATTCCTACCGGTGCATTCTATCCAGTCACTGGTAGACGGCATCTCCGACTCCACTTTCCAAGAAGCGTATCTCACATCAAGCAGTGACGGTGACCTTTCATCATAGTCCAGCTCCTTCTCTGGTTCAAGGGTAGAATTCCGACCATGCACTGGAGATACTTCTGGTCGGTCAGGTTGAGGAAACTTTGGACGATCTGGAACGGATGATTTAGGTACGTCCTTTTGTGGTGTCCTGGACCTCCGTCTTGGTGATCGGGAACAGGAGCGTCGAGCCAAGCTTCCACGTTCTGACTGACGTGGTGAGCGAGAGTCAGTGCGACATAGTGACCTATTAAGAGATCGACTCAGTCGCAGTTCCCTATCTTCCCGGTCCGGCGGAACAGGGTCTATTCGAACAAGACGGCATGTAGAATCTTCCGTCAGTTCTAAAGCATCCCAATGTTCCAGTAGATGTCTAGAAGCCATGGAACACGTGCATGCTTCATCTTGATTAGGCCTGTTGCCAAGTGTCTTGGCCGTGTAGATAGGACGTATGTCCTTGTCTTCTTCTTGCCAGTCAGCTATCTCCTCTGAGCTCCGGTCAGTGATGGTTTCAACCAGTTGTATCTGCTCCTGAATGTCGTCAATTCTCGTCTTTGCATTGAGTTGACGGTAGTCAACACACAATCTTTGACTGCCATCTTTCTTTTTGACCAGTACGCTGTTGGATGCCCATGGGCTGGTCACTGGCTCAATCAGGCCTTGAGCTAGTAGATTCTTTACTTGCTCGTCTATTTCTTTCCTCTGCGTCAGGGGATGTCTCCTCTGGGCTTGACGTATTGGTTTCGCAGTACCAGTATCTATGCCATGTTGGACAAAACTGGTCTGTCCAAGATCCGAAGGTCCTGTAGAGAAAACATCTGCATTCTCAACCAGCAGTTCTTTTATCAAATCATGGCATTGGGCTGGCACTTCGTCAGTACTGCGAACAAAGAGGTCCTTCAAATGTTTTGGTATTTCTTTGTTGGTATTGGTCTCAGTTGGCTCGGCAAGGTTACACATTTCCATGCTTACTTCTTCCAGCCCTGACAATGAAGCAATGGCAGTGCCTGCCTTTATGATCCTTTGTTCATTGGTTGGGTTGAAAACCCGAACAGGTAGTACATCTTCGTCTGCCTTCACAACAGATCTGGCGACGATGAGTCCTTTCTTGATTAGTTCTGTTGGATTTACAGGTGGTTCTACTAATCCAACACCTAGTGACACTTCTCTGCCTGTAACTCTACCTGCTAATACCATCTCGTTTCCTGGAGGAATTGAATAATCTTCTCCCGCTACTATCCTCCTGCAGAATGATTCTCCATTACTATCTAGGCATGGAATTATGCCATAGTTGGTCCTCAATTCCATCTTTTGGCAGTCTAACACAGCATTGATTTTGACTAGGAAATCTAGCCCTAGAATGCCCTCATTCTTTAGACTAGCCACTGTAGCCATTGTAGTGACGACTATATCTCCAATCTGCACTTCCAACATTGACTTTCCTCTGATTCTCAATTGAGATCCATCTGCTTGTAGTACAACACTTGTCACTGGTAGTAATTCTGGTCTTCTGATTTCCTCTATCTGGTCAAACACTTTCTCTCCAATGAGAGTGTTGGTAGCTCCAGTGTCGACCAGTAATTTTAATTCTTGTCCATTTACTTTGCCTTGAAGGTAAAGCCCTTTTCTCTTGGTATCTAGAGTCGCTCCGACTCTGGTTTGTTCCTCTTTCTTTTGTCCTCTTTTCTCTTGTCCATCTAGAGTCGCTTCGACTCTGATTTGTTCATCTGTTTCTTGTTCTCTTATTCCTTTCTTGTCTTGTCCATCTAGAGTCGTTCCGACTCTGATTTGTTCCTCTTTTCCTTTTATTTCGTTCATCATTTCCCTTTCGGGTACTTGTAAAGCTGCTGTTCTTCCTTTTATTTTCTTTGGATATGGGCAGTTGTTCCTCCAATGCCCCAATCCATTGCAGTTGAAACATCTTTGTTCCTCTTGTTCATCAATCCTTGATTTATTTGATTCCTCTCTTTTTCCTTTTGGCTCAAAGCCATCTTTTCTTGATTCCTGATATTTGGTCCTGATTTTTGTTTCCTTTTTCTTGTCTCTTTCATCCAAGGCGTCTATGACAGCCTTTACTATCTTGTCGATAGTTGGATTTCTTGGTTGCTTTTCCTCCACTGCTGCAACTTCACACTCCTGCTCTACCAGAGCTCGGCTGTACCTTATGGCCCGCTTTACTTCATTCCTCTGACCCTCCATTCTCAGAAAGGCCTCTGTGTTTAAAGCAGCTTCCACAGCATCATCTAATGTGCGAGGCTGAGCACGGAACAATCCCTCTCTTATTTCTGGTGTTACTATGGCATCTAGGAAATGCCCTCGGGCAAGCCGATCTTGCCCCTTTTCATCAAATTCGGGATACGCCAATCCACACAGTTCCCGTATTCTTTGTCCTAACTCCTGGAGGCTTTCCTTTGGTTGGCGACGACGTTGCCTCAACTCCGCCAGGTATACCTCAGCTTTGCCTCCTAGGCCAAACCTGTTTCTGAGCCTGTATACCAACTCGTCGTATGTCAACACCACTCCAGGTTGTTGGGTCAACAACTTCACAGCAGGGCCCCTCAGACTTGCAGCAAGAAACTGAACTGCTTCCCTTTTTGTCCATCCGTTTACTCCAGCACAGGCCTCAAAGTGATGCAAATAATCTTCGACAGGTGTGCGTCCATCAAATCTGTCCGGTACCAGATGTGGTCGTCTGCCAATCATAGCATCAAAATTTGCCATCCCCGCATCCTGAATATGTGGGGAAAACTGTGGGGGTGTAAATTGAACACCGGGTCTTGCAGTAGATGATCGTCTCATCTGCTCTCTGGGCGTTGAGCTGAATCCAGCCTGCTGTGCCCCGTCCATCTGTGAGTCATTCCTTGGTCCTCTGTCCGCTTGTCCACTCACATTTGGGGGAATATCCTGTCCACTTGATTCTGCACCGGGTGCTTGTCTTATGGACAATCTTAACTGCTCCATCATTTGGTCAATCTCTGTCATGCTCCTCTCTAAGTGCGCCATCATCTCTCCTGGCGTCGGTCGATACTGCATATTTCCTTGTTGTGCCATTGTCACTGGATCCCACTTCTGACACCACTTGTGACGGAACCGCTGGGCGGCGGCGTGGGTTCGGTCCGCCGGCAGCTCGCTCTTGTCAGGATGCCTGCCGCCGGCGGGTGTGTCGCCCCGTCGATTTCCAAACTCTAAGTCGTGGATCCGTTTGGCAGAGATATACTGCCGCAGTTGACACTTGCACACGCCTCGATCCTGTCAGTACCACCACCAGGCAACCTCCAGACGGCTACACTCTTTGTTATCAGCTCCAAAAGCTCACCCGACCATATGCATCTGATTCCTGTAGTTAAGCTCCTACGACCATATGCATCTGATTCCTGTAATTAAGCTCTCTCGACCATAGGTATGGGTTTCTCTGTAGTTAAACTCCTACGACCATACCCATGGACTCTGTTAATTTCATCCGTCGTCTGCTTACGACCAGCTACTACGTCTGTTCAGTACAGCAACCACGTCTGCTCCGTACTGCAACCACGTCTGAATTTCCGTACTGCAACCACGTCTGTTCAGTACACGACCACGTCTGATACCGTACTGCAACAACGTCTGTTCAGTACTGCAACCACGTCTGTTCAGTACCACGACCACGTCTGAGTCCGTACTGCAACCACCGACATCTGTTCAGTACTGCAACCACGTCTGTTCAGTACCACGACCACGTCTGAGTCCGTACTGCAACCATTGACATCTGTTCAGTACTGCAACCACGTCTGTTCAGTACCACGACCACGTCTGAGTCCGTACTGCAACCATTGACATCTGTTCAGTACTGCAACCAAGCACGTCTGATTCCGTACTGCAACCACGTCTGTTCAGTACCGCAACCTCGTCTGTTACCGTACTGCAACCAGGGACCTCTGTTCAGTACCGGAACGACGTCTGGTTCTTCGACCATATGTATGGGTCCTTCTGCAGTCAGGCTCCCACGACCACACCAATTGGCTCTGCTCTACTTGTAGTTTTTCCCGTTTTCTGCTCCGGACCTCCGACCGTCTGCTTCCAGACCAGCAACCATCCGCTTCAGACCAACCCGTCTGCTCCGGACCACCAGCCGTCTGCTCCAGACTCCGAACCGTCCGCCTCCAGACCAACCAGACTACCAAAAGAGCAAGCCCTGGTATAGTCTCTTGCTGGCGTGCAAAAGACCCAACATACAAGGAAATCTAACCACAGTCGTCGCCTAGGATTCTAGGTTTCCCCGTGGAAAGACATGCGAACGATCATATAAATCATTTCGATCGCATCCACCAACTTTATTGGATAGCGAATCCAAATCAATCTGCATACTTTACGTGCAATGCACCCCGTGGGCGCCGTATTTCAACAGATCATCGGCAAAGCCTCACGAGTACAACAACTTACTGTACTTATGCGTTAATTATACAATATCTGTTATAGTTAACCTCTGTTACAATCTTAAAAGAGCTATAACTTTGGTCTCCAAAACCGGATATGCATGAATGACATATCAAATTAAGGCATTTATTTAGATCAAGCTAGTGATAACCATAATAATCAGTTAAACATCTCCAGGAAATTGTTATTGCTCAAAAACGGTTCAAAACATGCATAAGTTTCAATGTCCTATCTACGTCGTTATTACTGTAGAAACATGCATGTAATATCGCCAGCTACGACAAAATCATTATAAATCAACCAAATATAATTTCCTAACACGAAATGAAACCCATTTCGTGACAATATATATATATATATATATATATATATATACAGTGCGTATAAAAAAAGTTTACACTTTGAAAAAGACCTGGGAATTAAAAAATATACAACATGTGGGTATTTTTTCACATATAATCTTAGGTTTGGGTCTCATCTATCTAATGCAAGTAAAAGTTTTGACAGAATGTTACATTTGAGTGAGCAATGTCCATTTTTGTAAAGCTCGCAGAAATCTGTTTGCGCAGAAATGCTTGTTTTCACGCTGTGTCAAGGGGAAAGGGCAAAATCAAACTTACCCTGCGAAACATTTCTCATCCATTTCCCTTGCACTTTTAGTCAATTGAAATTAAATGGATACATTCAAGCATTCTGTAACAATTTTGCCACCCAAATTGAAATATCAACACTTAGTAAGCACAACCTTTACCCTTTTTGTGCCAGCTGGATCTGAGGACATAACTGAATCTAAACAAAAGTTTATATCAGACATCTCCAGCATTTTTTCACTAAGTTTGTATCATTTAAAGTGGGCTTACATTAATTTTCATTTAATACTTGTTTCTCCACACTTTTCCCGAGCTTGAAAATGAATACAAAATGAAAATGAAGCCTAAGCCATTTCATGTAAATCACAGCTAAGTGTAAAGCAAATATCGTCACGATGGCCTGGGTGTGTGGGGGAGTGGGGCGGGGCGCAATGCACTCTTCGAAGTGTTTTGGCAAGGAAACAAGTTGAAGAAGGTTAAATATATCATCAAATCAATTTTACTAGCTAAATTCCTTGTGTTCTTCATGAAAAAGGTCTACTTTTATTCGCATAACCATTTCAGAGTTCTGCACAAATCATTTTTCACTAACTTTTTAAAAGTACGTGGTGCTCACTCAAGCGAAAATATTTTTCGACAGTTATATCGTCATTTGCTTAAGTGGATCTGTACCAATGTTAAAAAGTGGGAAAATTTTCAGGATATTACAAATATATAATTTCACATGATTTTTTTAAAGTGTAAACTTTTTTTGATACGCACTGTATATATACACAACAAAAAAAGTAAGTCCCCCCTAAATCAAATTGCTGTAACTTTTGAACTGAATTATTTTGAGATATGATATTTCATGGGTGGTTTATTTCTATACTCATTTGGCAACTCCTGGGGAAAATGAGATTGATCGGTTGAGTCATGGAAGAGTAATTAAAGATTGAATTAAAAATGACCATTTTTTAAAGTCACAAGAGTCGTTTTTCATATTGTGCAAATACAAAGTTGGGCAAAATTTGTTTTTATGTGAATTTTATGGTGTTATGCTGTTTTACTATCCATCATTTAACCACTTAAGACCAAATTTTGATATCGTATGTTCATGGTTGAGTGAGCACGATGTATTGCAGGGGCCGCGGAAGCGGGGGGGCTGGGGGCTTCAGCCCCCACTTTTTTCCATAAGCAAGTACAAAAATGTAATACGATTGTGATTTTTGGCATGGTCAGCCCCCCCCCCCCCTCCCCCACACACTTTGAAAACTGCTCTGCGGCCCCTGTAATGTGACGTATCATCATAGGGTTTTTTCCTTTACAACTTGTTAGATCATGTTAAAATTTGGAAATGTTGATGGCTCCCCGATTATAGGCCCCTCCCCCATTTAAAATTCTGGATCCACCACTGATCTGTCCATACATCCAACTCACCCTGAGAAATTGTTAGGAAAAGAATACATTTATGCAGTATAAAGAGTATTCATTCCTAAGTTTTCGAATGTGCTCGCTCAACCATGAAAAATATGTTTAAAGTTCGGAAAGTGTGTGGTGATAGAAATGATGGATGTTAAGAAAAAAATTCGAAACCGAATTCGCCCTCAATATTCACTTTATTACCCTTTAAAATGAGTCTGTGACATTGAAAATACCAATTTTCCCACTTTGATGCGTGCTCATTTATCCATGAATGAAGATATCGATTTGATTTTTGCACAGAATTCTGTCCATAGGTTGATAAACATTACAGCCAAATTACATTGCTAAAGACAGCATTGAAAAAAAGTTCCACCATATTGAATAAAGGGTTACTTATTCTTAAACATATGCACCCATAATGTACACAAGTCTATGAGAGAAGAAGTCAAAATTTTCACAAATATGAAATGAGGGTTTGTTTCATGGACGGTTTTTGTTACTTCTGCGAACAGTTATTCCATGAAACTTCGCACATGGCTCCGGAGTAACACTATCCAAAAGGCGCGCACACCAAAATAACCATTCATTACGGCACAGAGTGCATGGGGCCAGGGCCTTGAACTTCCTTTTCATTTGCATAATTTTCGAATATTGTGTGCTCACTGATGCATTAAACTTTGGGATTTTCATAAAAATCAAATCAAATGAACTATGCAAGGAGGTTTGTGACAGATATCCATAGTTACAAATTACATGTTTTCCAATAACGTAAAAAAAGAGCTAATCACATTCCACATGTTCATTCAAGCATGAATGTTTAATTAAACGCCTTTGAATCATTGAAGCATGTTAAATGGTCGTGAACATAACGAAAAAGTTGAGAAAAGATCATTTTCAGTTACCAAAATGAAACAATACTTGCCTATGATATTTGAAAATCGTATTTTTTGTTTTCAATAAATGTTCATTGAACCGTGAAATGATGAAAATTGTTAGATACTCTTTCTAAAAATAACTGTCATCATATTATTCCGCTCTTATTGATATAAATGTGCAAAAATCAAATTATAGCAGTTATGAACTTGTGTTTATTCAACCGTGAAATTTAGCCAAAAAAGTTGTATCGTCTTTTAGAAAGTACCTTTTACAAGCCTTCTGACTATTTTTCATGATGATAATGTGGAATTAGATCCAATACAATGGAATCAAAGTCATGATATTTGGCTTGTGAATTTTGAAAAGTGACATTTTTGCCTTCTGACGGTGCTCACTGAAGCATGACGCAAAATACGTCCACAACATTTACTCAGAGGGTAGCTTATAAAATTACCTACTCGCTCATGTAAAAATATATTAAAAATTGGCATTGGTTCGGAAATTATTGATGTTTGTTTAAGGGGGTCTTACTTTTTGTGTGTATACAGTGCGTCCCAGAATAAACGAAACCGAGATTTAGCGATCATTTATCATAACTTAATCATAAATAGAATAGACAAATGACCTACCAACTTAAAGCTTAGAATCTCCTCTTTCATCTGATATTACTTAGGTTATTTCCTATTCACGCATGAGTGAGCAAAAACGATTTGAAGAAAGGATACCAAAAACTCATTTGGCGAGGGGTATCTGGGTTTCAAAAAGAAAACCACATTTCTGAAAAGTTCAAAATCTGCTCTTTAATTTGGTACCAAAAATTACAGAAAATGGTCAAGAAATAAAAAAAGTTCTGGTCATTTGAAATAAGGCTTGTATTTCCATAAATTCATGAGATAAACGTGTTTTCACCGGTTTCCCACAGAAGCTTTCGCATGGTGAACAAAAGATTTAATGCATGGCTGATCATCAACAAAACAGAGTGTCGAGAGAGTTTGAAAGCCAGCCTGGAGAACCTCTTCATTTTATGAAATTATTGAAATTCAAGCCTTATTTCAAATGACCAGAACTTTGTTATTTTGTGACCATTTTCTGTAATTTAGGTATCAAATTAAAGAGGATATATTGAACTTTTCATAAATGTGGTTTTCTTTTTGAAACCCAGATACCCCCTGCCAAATGAGTTTTTGATATCCTTTCTTCAAATTGCATTTGCTCACTCATGCGTGAATGAGAAATAATCTAAGTAATATCAGATGAAAGAAGAGATTCTAAGCTTTAAATTGGTAGGTCATTTGTCTATTTTATTTATGTTTAAGTAATGATAAAAGATCGCTAAATCTCGGTTTCGTTTTTTCTGGGACGCACTGTATATATATATATAAATCTGTATAAATGTACGTAATTGACATAATTTTTTTTACATGATATCAGCATGCCAACTGAAAATTGCTAATTGCATACCTCCTACTTTATGCAACCAAAACATACAAGTATATTTTCATGTTGGTTCATTACCTCTCATAATTTTTGGTAACAAGGAAGGTGTGAGTGATTTCAGACTACAGGGGGCAGTTGCCCTCTCCCCCGACATTTTGATATCCTACATTTTTTACTGATAATTTTCACGAAATTCACTTAAAGTATGCAGGAGATCCTATAATTCCACTTTACAAAATGGAAAATCACCCATACTTCCAAATGACAAGCTCAGTCGCTTTGTTCCAGCGCTTTCGGTTTTTTTTTTAAAACGTTAACTCATTCTGCCCCCTCCTTCCCCCTCCCGCCCCCCCCCCCCCCCCGCCTGCAAAACATTTCTGCGTACGGACATGTTATTAATCTACATTGATGTGGATTAATAATGTTCTTTTTATTTTTTCTCTTTTATAATTTCATAAATTTGTTATTGAATTAGTGTGCTTATACAGTGCGTATCAAAATAAAGTTTACACTCTAAAAAAGCCCTGCAACATGTAAATACTTTGTTCACATATAATTTTAGGTTTGCGACTCATATATCCAATGAAAGCACTTTTACCAAATATTTTTTATAGAGTGTGGGAGATCTTTATTTCTTTTCAATTTCAAAGGAATTAGTGAATCTTTGTTTAATGGTATATAGATTTCAAAATTAAGATCAATTTATTGAAATTGGATTACAAATTACGAATTTCAAAATGTGGGGAAAAGGTCGTAGTTCAATTTAGCCAGGCCCTGTACGAAATAGACCAAACACATACGATTTGATTTCAATTGAATGTAACTGTTACGCCGTTTATATTACTTTTCTACATTTGCAATATTATCTTACCCGACGAGGAACTAATTTTACACAAGCCTGGCTCGATCCTCTTTTCCCATGTTCTTCCTTAATCCTGAAATAGCTGCTTTGTTCAAATTTGTATCCAAATTGTATTTATATAAATCTTTATGATTATGTCATTATTTTGATGAAGCTATATCATTTGTGCTTGTGTAATTTTTGTAAATATTGTTATGATAAATCAAATTTTCAACAATCTGAAATTTGATTGTGAAATAGGGTCTAATTTGGCCTAACCCACTTTTATGCCAATCGCTGATCCGCCCCTCCGACCCAGTTATAGTTCGAAGTGAAATGAGTTATTGCGTATGAATAATGAATTCGTATCCTGGGATTGAACGGGAACTTTATTTGAAGTCAGTGACCTAAAGTATTTCTCTATATGCCTTTACACAACAACTATTTATATTTTTTATTGGCGAAATGAGCAATATCCATGGAGAAATTATGACGGAAGGAAGCTTTTATCGTAATTTTTGGATGTTAATAATGTAATGTTGAAACCTGATTTGAAAAGATCCCCAGCAATGAGAAAGAGCCTCTCGACACAGTTAGTATCTGTTTATACTGCAGTTTTCTCAATCTGCATGTTTATTATGTTTGATTTATTACAGTGCATTTATATACTTTGCAAATGTGTTTCCTTTGTTGTAATCTCTGTGAAGTGATATCAAATTAAATCATTTAAGAATCAAACAAAAATTGTTGCTGTTCTAGAACTGATTCAACCCTCTTTGGCTTATATTCCCAAAGGAAACGGAACGAAAATGATAGAAAACATTTAAAACATTGTGCGGTGTAAGTTGAACAGAGTGCCCTATTTAATTGGCAATTCAAAGCTAATTCAGTCGCAAGAGTATTCACGTCTTACTATATATGAATTTTGCTGTACCCAATTCTATTTAATTGAATTTCGTTTCACATAGTTATGATTTAAATTAATTATAATCATAATCATCACAGATTTGATCTTCTTTTACATTTTAGTGAAAGCAAAGTTTTGAAATCAGCATAACTCTTCTTAGTGATCTTTTGATGTTTGCGAGGGATTTCAAAGTTTTATTCACGCAGTACTTTTCAGTCATTTTTGTGTGATTAAATAATGACGTCATCACCGCCATTCCGCCATTTTGATTCAAGTGCGATCCTTGAACTTGAACCGGGCACAAAGGAACGAGTGAAGTTTCCGAACATTATTTATAGCTCTTGAATGTCAAGGCCCGACAGTCTACGTCAAAAGGCACGTTGATTCTCACCACTAGTCGGTAACTTCATCCTGCTACATGATATGAAGTAATGGGTCTTTGGATCCTGTTATTGTGCGTCTCGATTATAACTGAATAAAGCGGCGAAACAGAGGCGAAACGGATGCCTTTAATTCCGCTAACATCGTACAGCTTCTCGTGTTGAGTTTGCGGAGACCCTGTTCAGATCACGCTGCATATTTCTACTTTCGTTATTAAGCTGATGGGAATGATGTTGATTGTGGTGATGATGATGACGTCGACGACGACGGTGATGATAATGAAATAATGATGGAGATGATGATGAGGTGAAGGATGATGACGATGATGATGATGATGGTGATGGTGATGGTGGTGACGACGATATTGATGGTGATGATAGCGATTTTGATAATGATAACGATGATGATGATGTTGGTGATGCTGCTGCTGATGATGATATATGATCATCATGATCATAACGTATAGATATATATATATATAGAGAGAGAGAGAGAGATAGGGTTATATATTTCAGAATCTCAAAACACATAAGATCATGTGTTCGATTTGAGAAAAAAAAATCATGTTACCAACATCATTTATGCTATTCTTGTTTAATTAACCTTGCCCTATGTACAATATCTCATTTTGATTTTCTCCACCCTAACTCAAGAATAGGATGATGAGCCTCCCCCCCCCCCAAAAAAAAAATGAGGGGCCCGACACCGCGTATGGGGGTAAAAAATCAATAGTTGCGTGTGAACGAAGCGAACGAGCTTGTTTCTTTTTACTATTTGATACAAAAATGTAACTTTCGTGATTCAGATTTTTCATATTAATCTGAGAATGATATCATAATTTACCATTATCCATTCCCTTTTCTTCATTTTTCTTTCTTGGTCATGAAAATAATGGGTGCATGGCCCCAGCCTCCCCCCCCCCCTCCCCTGTACGCCAGTGCTACCCAGAGCACTAGGGAGATCCCTGTCTTACCCAGCAATATTGAGAGATTTCGATCCACCACGCATCCCGGATCCCTGATACATCCCGGATACAATATGTATTGTCTAATGCCTTTCATGACAATAAACATCAGAGACATCTTTGTCGAAAAGTGTTGAATCAAATCTGCAATTCTACAAAGACCTGTCAGCTCCTCACTATCATTTGACCGACATTTTCAATACATTTACTGTGTTTCTGAATCTGTCGTGCGCCGTCAAACAAAAACTCCCTATATTGATAAATGTGAAGTGGGTTCCGCGCTAATCTAACCAAGTCAGAAACCGAATATGGTGTTTCCCGAGCGACCGATCGATTGGCGACGTTTCGGGTAAGTGGGTCTTGTCAGTCGAGTGCCGATGACGGGGGTGAGTTCACGATGAACTTTTCTTGAAAGGGTCAAGAGAGACGTGATCAAACCAGGTCCATTGATGTTGTTGAAGGCTCAGTTTAATAACGTGAGTGGTAATCCATGCATCATATTTACAATGAGTTAAATCAGCAGATATATATATATCTATGCGTGTATAATGCAGAATCATTTTACGATTGTGTTAATGTATATGATGACATTGCCACAATAATTGTGTTATCACAACAATAAATCCTTATTCTATTTCTTCAGCAGTCACTTTGGCTTTAAAGGCAGAAGGTTATATTCATTCATGTGTAGTATTGCTCGGCTATGATTCGAACTAACATCTTCCAGTTCATATGAGATGTGAGGCACTCGACCACTGAGCTTGATTACCCTTCCTAAGCCACGTAAGCACGTAGAGGTGAAAAGAAGGTGTTTTTCTCACCCCCCCCCCCCCCTCTTTGTTATACGTGTACTTAAACTGACCATAAGTAATCAAACATGATGTAGAATCTATCTCCTTATGGACAATAATAACTGATGTGGAATGTAATAGTTATCAATGCTCCCATTCCTTCCATACAGCCCTTTTAGACTCCGTTTACCTGAAAGGAAAAAGGAAAAGAATTACGCGTAGAAAGTCCATTAACCGACAATGCGAGGCCTCTGAGATGGATAATGCACTGAAAAGGATAATACACTAAAAAGGTTTAACGGCTTTAATCGCAGAGATTTGCTAATGTTATAGAAAAAGAGGGTACACTTTAGGACAGGATATAAAACCGTCTAAAGAAAAGTCTGGACAATATTATACATGTTATAAGGGGGTATCCATTATTAATTGTGGGTCATTTGTGCTACAGTCTCACAACGATGCCCTCGCCAGACTGATCAAAAATGGTACATTATTTTTTAAGAAATACTATCGGTCAATTATGATTGGGCTTCGCTGGTACGAGTGTTTCGCAATTGTAAATGGCCGCCCAGCCCAATGACCTGCCCATTCGCACAGCCTTTTCAGACAGATGGGGGGTGATAACGCCTGTTCACACCAATGAAGCGTACTACTCACTGACCGATAGTTTGTCGTTTCAAATAACGGTATCGTTTTGATCGTTGTGGAGTTGGATTCAGCGATATGACGGAGGCATTATGATAATTGACTAAAGAGCATAATGTATTCAGGTAAATGTTTTTTTTTTCTTTTTCAATATGTCATTAACTGAAGGCCACCAATGAATAGTTAATTTAGTTCGTTAAACTGCCAAATGTATCAACATGTTATGGGGGTTCTTTTCTCTCTCTATTTCATTATGTCATTAATAGAAGGACATTATGAAGAGCTAATTTAGGAGGTTATTCCACGCCTACGAAACCGATTTTGAACCGGTTGATTCTACACCAAGACCATAACATTTTGTCACAGTCGAACCGACAAAACCGACTCCAAACCGACCACAGATATCACATTATTCTCAATGGCAAACCACTGGTCGGTTCGGGTTCGGAACCGGTTTCTTTTTTAAAGTTTAGTTCATCACGATAAAAAGTCCGACTGGCCGCATAATTATTCAACTTTATGGTATTACTGAGAGAGCTTTCATGCGGAATCTTGTTTCAATATCATGACTTGGCCTCCCTGGAGAATATACATTTCAGATAATCAGGTGCAAGATCATAAGAATTAAAAAAAATAAGAATGAAATATAATGATAAAAGTAAACAACAAAGAAATAGCACCAAACAGGGTCCCGTGTCGTAAAGACTTGTTACAGTAACAACTGCAAAATTTCTATGACTGATTTTGAATCAACCAATCAAATTGCAGGATTTCGGTAGCTTTAAACAACTTTGTTATTATAACAAACTTTGTGAAACGGGCCCCAGACCTCAGAAGACAGATAGAGTGGTATACTTTCAGGCTTCACTGATCAAAGTAGTTCAGTCATCTTGCAACAGCCACACCCACGAAACAGTCCCCTAACCGAACGATAAAATGCTATTCGAAATAACGTAGTAATATCGATCGGCCTGTACTTGGTTTCGCAAGTGTGACGGTCCCATTAATTGCTGCAGCTTTACACAGCGGGGTTGGTCTCGCCTCCCGTATCAAACATTATTGGAGCGACGTGATGGGAAACATTGAAATGTGTCACCGATAGCCAATCAAAGATCAATCGAGGAGAATATCGCCCCTGACAGTTATGAAACAATCACGTTTGAGGTTCATTCTCGCATCTTCCCGAGGTCAGTGTACATTTTAAACTATTTTATATATAGAAGATAAGACACCTTTGAGGGAACTGGCGCCCGATTGAGGTGTTATTATTTTGGCGCTGATGAGTAGGCGAGTTTATCATTGGATATATTACAAAGGAGCGGAGAGGTACAAATGAGCTCACCGCGACCGTGCCGAGGAGGTTAATGAGGAGACTCGCTCAACTCATCTCATCTTACAGTAAGTGAAAATGAGCATTATTCTCCAAACAAAATTGAATGTCGCAATTTCATTCAGTAAGAAAATGGCAGTGAGAAATGCCATGGTAGTGCATATACTTTTTCCTATTCGCATTTTATACATCATTTTTGGTGTGTGTGTGTGTTGTTTTAATTGTCCGCTCGATATTGAATGATGAATAATTAATAAAACACATTGGCCCGTATTCTGAAGTCGGGTTTAACTTAAACTCAGGTTTAAAGTTGTGGTTTAAGTATGGGAAGCCATAAGTATCAAAATCTTTATTAAGTTGCATGTTTCTCATGTTTACTGTGCTCTTTCCTGATTCATCAATGGTAAAGACAATCATCTATATATACTTCCTACACAATTATGAATGATTTGAGAGCCGAATGAGCTGAAAGTATGATATATCTACTGTTAGTAATTATGTAACAATTGGCTGTCCATATTAAGAAACCGCAACTTGAAACCTTTTAACCTGAGTTTAAGTTAAACCCGACTTCAGAATACAGGCCATTAACTTAAAGGAAAACTTAGGTTGTAGTGTCTTCTATTTTATCAAAATGTTAGTATTCCATTGGTCGTCAAGACCTGCTGTGAATTAAGGACACTAAACTATAGCCGATTCATGACATAGATAATGCTTGTAATTATGCCTACATTGTCATCATTCGTTTAATTTTCACATGCAGATATATGATTTTTACTATTTATCTATATATGTTGTGGGGGTGGGGGTAGTTTGACTAGTGGGCATGATAAATTTACTGGGAGGAATTTGAAAAAAAAATGTTGATTTGAGGGTTTGATAAAGGCGATATGTGTCCATCTAAGCCTGTACAACATTAAGTATAATGCGCCTCCCTAGACACAATGCATGATGGTCCTGAGTTCCATACCCAGCCTCAGCACTTATATTTGTGAGCAGGAAAGTTAATAGAGGGTGCTCGTTTATTCTGCAGACGAATAAATGGATTTTCTATATGCAAACATGTGCACTTTTTTAATCGATTATTTTCTTTCTTCATTTCTATTTTAATTTTGTATTTTCTTTTCCATATCTTCTTCGTCTTCATTACTCTCTTTTTTATACTACATGTATTTTTAATATTAGTTTTCTCCCTCTTCTTTTTCGTTTTTCTTCTCGTCACCCCCCCCCCCTTCTTGTGTTTCTTCTTTTTTTTTCCTCGTCTTCTTTTTCTTCTCCTTTTTCTTCTTCTTCTTATTCTTCTCCCTTTTTTCTTCTTCTTTTTTCTCTTCTTCTTCTTCTTCTTCTCCTCCGTATTCTTCTCCTATCTTTTTCCTTCTTTTTCTTCTTCTGCAGTGTCTTCATAATCAAATTTCTTTAAAGTCTTGCTTCTCATCAGTTCTCTGCGTATTTGGCGCCCATCCCTCTGCCCACTCTTTCTACCCCCCCCCCCCTCACCCTTCTCTCACCCCCCCCCCCCCCTCTCTCCATCTTCCTTTCGTTCTAATTCTCTTTTCTAGCTTTTCTCCATGTCTCACATCGTCTCAGCTTGCAGATTATTTCCTTATCACTTGTTCTTGCTCCATTAGTCATGTTAGTTTCACTCTCTTTATTCTAAATCTCCTGATCGATGTTAAATGGTCCGTTAATTACTTCGATTGCTCATTTTATCCAATAATTCGAGGGTCAACTCTCGGAGGAAAAGAGAGTAACATCCTCATTTAACCTTCCCCGATTTCAACAACCAATTTCTGCTTTGTTACGTATTGGCTTAGTTAACAATCCGTTTAGCACGTTTAACACTGTTATGGATTTTAAAAGGAACTGAAATTTGAACGGGTAAATGATTGAATGGATTCGACTACGCAACTTGTTATGCACCATGAAGGTTACCATTAAGATATCAAATAGTTTCTTAAAATGCATTTTGCATTTATTTTTACACCCCCCCCCCCCCCCTCTCTCTCCCTCTCTCTCTCCCTCTCCTCTCTCTCTCTCCCTGTGACAATGAGTTTCGTATCCCTGAAGAAGACGCGAGGTTTGCATCGAAAATTCGGAATATATTTTGGGATAAACTTTTTGTTAGTAAGAACTTGATATGCATTAATTACCTCGGAAAGATGTACTCATTTTCTCAATTGTCTCCCCATTTGTCTCCTACAAGCGGAATTCAACATCGGTATATACATATAATTATATAAACGTCCCAGATCTCCAAGGGTATAGTGGCGTATTTAGTGGTCTGGGGTGATAAATGCAGGGCTTACGAACATGATGTGTACATTGTCCATAATGGTGCGTGCGCGTGTGGGTGTGTGTTTAGGTGTGACCGTGTTTCGATTCTCGGCGCGGTCCTCGAACAAGGCATTTTTATCTACCCTGCTCTCTTATTACGCACGTGTTTAGAATAAAAGTGGGTGTGAGTGGGTTTGTGAAATAGGATGTGTGTGTGTGAGAGAGAGAGAGGGGGGTGAGATGTGTGTGTGAAGATGTGTTAGGGTGTCTGTGTGTGCGCGCGTATTGAGCCAAACATTGTAAATGAACAGAACACGGTATATTGGGAGCAATTTTATAAAATAAATTGCGAGCCAGTGAAGATTTGTTGGTAATATCCAATCACATCGATCGAGTCAAAGTATGATCCTGAAAGTGTTCGATGTGGAGGTGCTGTGACCGAGTGGTCTAAGGCGCCTGACCAGACCTTTGACAGTCCGGGGTTCGATTCCCGACCACGGCACCTATGCCCGGGAGCAAAGCATTTAATCGGAAAGGCTTTTTTTTATCTTACATTAAAATAAATGGAATGCAAAATGCATGTCTTTAAGCCTAAATGAATTTCAGAGTATTCATACTCTATGTCCTGTAGGTCGACCTATGCGTGTGGTTGGTCTTATGGTCGTTTGTCACGAATCAATGTTTAATGGGCCATATATTATTGATGTGAGAGGATTTATTCTATTTTTAAACGTTTAACCCTCGACTTTACGAAACAGTACCCTTCAAATCCCCCTCTTCACCATTTTGATCTTACTGTCTAATCTTGTTAAGAACTTTGCTAAAGCTTCCTATTTTACGCGTAGGCCTATTTTTTCGATTTTTAATTAACATTTTCCTCTTTGTATCATATTCTATGAATCTGTTTTTATTTGAACTGTCCTTCAAATATGTATATAGTTATATACATATATGTTTGCTAGCCTATACATTATTCGTTTTCGTTTTCCTTTTATTTCATTTCACATCTCAATTCTAATATTGAAAATACGAATTGGTAGCTAATATCAATTTGAAATCCTATTTCATTCATAACTTTCTCTTTGATAGCATTGATTAAATGGAAACAATGTAAATCATTGTTGGGCAGGAGTCTGGAGACTTTTAATACCGCTCTTTTTCCTTTTCTTTCTTAAAAAAAATACATTTAATGGATTTGTACTCACGTTGTCATCTCGTTTTACTTATTTTTTTAGGGGTACAATATTTATACGAATATTTTATTAGGACGCTACATTCTACAAACTCCGCTTTTTAACAGGCTCCTCCACTCCCAACCTGGGGACCGTTTCATCAACATTTTTGTCTGACAAGTTGTCAGATCTGACATCTTTCCTTGATTCTGATTGGCTGAGAGGCTCTGTTACTATAGTAACTGTCGGATAAAATAGGACTTGTCGGATAAAACGTCCGACAAGTCCTTTCATGAAACGCTCCCCTGTTTGTATTACTATCTTGTATTACATCTTTTATAGCAAGATGTATGGACAAATATATTTCAATTGTTGGAAATGGAAAACAAAATGAAAAGCAATGAAGTGAAAGAAATGGATTGAAATTCTCCTGTTGTTGAATCTGTCTGAATATATAATTCAGATTACGATCTCTTTTAAAATGAATATTGCATTATACAAAATATCAAGGACACTTGAATGTACTTATTTCATGTTATCGCTTGCACCTGATTTGCTACGTGAACGCATGTTTCATAATATGTCATTTTTTCTTACTTTACGTGGTTGTAAATTGCTTGTCCTCTTTATTCAAACCAAGCATCTCAAACATGTCGCCGCACTCGCGCTAATGGTCCATAAAAACGATTTTAGCTCAATGAAAATTGAAAACCTGTGAAGGCGTTTTCGCACATCAAACGGTTCTTAACCTTACCCACCATAAGAAAGCAATTGTTTAGTTCGGATCTGCTATCCGATTAGACTCAGTCAGACAATTCAATGTATTTTGTTATGTTAATACTTTAATCTATATTAATCTCTAAGGTCTAACCGTCTTTTGAACGAAAAACAGCTCTTATTAGCTTCCAAAAAAAGAAAATAAACTGTCTGCAGGGGACAACATTTCCTTTCTTTGTTGCACCATTCGGTTTCGGTGGCCCGGTTTTGATTCCCACTTGGTGCGCTAGTGCCCTTTGGTAAGGCATTATAGGATCTTAAGCCGTCGGTTCTTTGGTTGCTTGCTAACAAGCATTCATGCTTTCTTTGCAATCAACCACCACCAAGGCAAGTGAAACCCTACTCACAATGCGTCCCGCGCATTCAAATGTTCATATCATCATTGTTATCCAGTTCAGATATGTGAGAGGTTTTTATAGTCTTGCTCTGATCAATATAACGCTGTCGGTAAACTGGTGCAAGCTCAGTCTTTAGGTAAATAATACCATTAATATCTTCGGACATGTTGGATGATAAAGTGCATTTTTGTTGTCACTGGTACGGTGTTTTGGCTAGATGTAAACTTGTGCATGTCGGTGCTTTTTATATTTAGACGCTAAAATGTTTGCAATATGCCAACGATTAGGCCTACTGCATTTTTAGAAAGCACACATAGCTAACAGTGAAGTGGATTGTTTTTCTAGCATTATTCATGTTATTGCTCGATTGATCTTGGGTAACACCCTTTAACGTTTTTTTTTTAATACATTTGCAATGATTTTCCTTGCTTTTTTCCAAACAATTTATATGTAAATACATTTCTTTTTCTTGACTCAACAGAAGTAGACTATAATTATGATATAATTATCATTATTATCATTATCATTAGTAGGCCTAGCAATAGTAGCATCATAGTCACCAACATCGTCATGACCATTATCAATTCGCTATTATTATCATTATTAATGTTTTACTACGTGTTTTCTTTAGACATTATGACTATAGCTCTGATTTTAATTAATCTCCAAGAAATGCCTTCACACTCGCACCCGCCAAATATCAAATATGTAACATGATTGCGGATTACACACTCAATTTATCACAGACACGTGCACATTCTTCGCATTGAACGCCACACGTATTCGTGTCAATACACACTCCACGCACACGCGCCCACCCTCCCATTCTCCGCGCACATCTGCCCTCAACGTGTGTGTCGTGACGTCGTGCCGAGTTATCTACCCCTGATAGTACGCTAGTCACGCGGTTTAGCGGGGAATCTGTTGAAATGATGTATGGAGGTGATAAGATTAGCGCCCAATTTAGCTGCTGATCAACGGATTGAGCATGTGAGCGCACGCTGGCGAAATGGAGTGCGATAACCCTGCATAGGTGAACGTTCCATGGATGGTGCTACTGATGATGAGGATGATGATGGTGGTGATGATGGCGGTGGTATATCCGGGCAATTTACTCAAGGAGATTGCGCTCAAAAGGTTTGACCCAGAATGAGTGGAAGGGTCGTGGTGTTTGCTGTGTCCATAACCTGCCCGACTGAAGTAAAAAAATGACATAAATATGCTCTAGGAAAATCTTCTCATTTCTGTTTTTCTCCTTTTTTTCCTCCTCTTCTTTATATACCTCCTCCTTCTTTTTCGTAATCTTTTACACATTTTTTCTTCATATCCACTAAGAAGAGAAAGTCCTCTAGTTAGCATGTGCTTTCATTATTATTATTATCATCAAATGTTTGCTGATTCAACTTATTTTTTATCCGATTTGCCCTCATGTCTTCACCCCTCCCCTTTTCAATTAAATCCCATATAAACCCTCCCCAGGGGTGGCGAAACGGTGACAGGCTTCTACACTTTTTTCTTCATATCCACTAAGAAGAGAAAGTCCTCTAGTTAGCATGTGTTTTCACTATTATTATCATCAAATGTTTGCTGATTCAACTTGTTTTTTTTTTTCATTTATCCGATTTACCCTCATGTCTTCACCCCCTCCCCTTTTCAATTCAATCCCGTATAAACCCTCCCCAGGGGTGGAGAAACGGTGACAGGAGGGGGGGGGGCAAATAAAAGATGAAATAATTTTAACTTGAATAAATAATAGGGATATAAACATGATTAGCCATGTAAGCTGCACTATCCAAAACTCCTTTTAAATACTCTTATTTATTCCCTTCTACCTAATTATTTTTTTCTTTCTTTACACTACCCCATCCCCATTCCTTAATACCCCCCCCCCCCCCAAAAAAAAGCCCTCTTGAGATTGGCGCCTCCACGGTGGTAAAGCTCCTTGAGTGATCTGATGAAATGCAAGCCAAACACCAGACTATGTGATGTAAACATTGCCAAGAGCCTAGTATATATCCCTGAGAACATTGATGAGACGGAGCTTTCACACTGCCTGTTATTCTGGGACGCCATTTTTATTGACTCGCGCATGCATGACATGAATGTAAAAATGTTATCCACTGCCGTTTCTGATAATTGTCCAAGGCACCAGTTTCATTATTGCAATTTCAACAAAATTGGACACAAACACCCATTTTAGACTATATATTTTGGAAAAAATAATCAAATGTGATGGTGAATATTACGTCCCACGGATAAAAAATCAAAAGCGATCAATTTGTTGATTACGATTTATTATAATTTTAGTTGATTATTTGACCATTTTCATCGGCCGGAGGACATAGTTACAACTGACCAACGGATAGGATAGGCCTACTTTGATCAATCTTTTTTATACGAGTGTATATGAACAATACAATTAAAAAAAAGGAATACCATGAATACAAAAAGCATTAAGCTCTATCGCTTTGCTCACTCGCTTGTATATGGAATTGAATGTTTTACCAACTATAAGAGTGATAGGGGGGAATGTGCGTACAAGCGTGTGCATATCCGGTACAAAATACTTTAAAATTTTGACAATGTGAACTGGTTCCTTGGTGCGCTAGACAGGTCTATTATGATTGGCTGTGATAACAGTTTGTGAACTTGTAAAGAGGCGTATATCATCTGTAGAAAAATAATCAGTAAATGCCGTTTAGACAGCGAAACTATTTACAACCACGTATCCTACTCCGCGATGCGTTATTGTGTAACCCCCCCCCCCTAACAGGGCAGGGACTTTATCGTTTCTGAGCATGGTTAGGCTACTCCATTTCCCATCCCCCCTCCCCTACCATTCCCCGCTCCCAACTCACTTGCCCCCACCTCCCTCTCGTTTATACCGTTCTATCTCTAAGCACTCTCAAATTTACTTCCCTATTTATAATGCAGCAATGCTACAATTTTTAATTAAAACATGAACATGATTTCACATAAAAACATAATTATATTTAATAAAATTGTTTTGAATTTGACATTTATTTTGATGAATGTGTTGTCGAAAAGTATATTAGCTGGGTTGATTTCCAGTTTGATATTTGTAATTGTCTTCGGAAAAACATCAAAAATAAAAAGAATGTAGACGATATCTTTCAGAATTATATTTTTAGGACATCGAAAAGCATAACAGAATTGTCATATCTAATGGATCACTTATTATTGTCGGAATATAAAATCGGGGAATTCTCCTGCTTGCGCCGTGATTCTCATCAGATTCTAAAATATTCTCAAAATCACATAATTAAGTGGATTACTTATAAATGTAATAAACCCCATTTATATACATCACTATCTGAATGCAATAATATGTTGATTTTATTAATATTGAGGAATTATTCACAATATCCCTGCCAGGCAACTCATTCATGATTATGAGCTGTTGACGTCAAGCTGTCTGTTGGATAAATTCACAAACAAATTGATTTTATAACGCTGGGTAGAAACATAATAGAGCACTTCAAGACTAATGTTTTTATATTCTTGTCTTGTTGGATAAAATGATACCAAGTAATATTCACGAGTTGGTTTTATAATCGGATCGACAAACACTCGGTCTATTTACATTTTACATTACACTGCACTTGGCATAGCCTTCTTTCAATGAAATGAAGAATTTCCCCAAAAATATTGCTTTAAGTAATAAATTTGTTGTTTCGACCTATAAACTTGGTCAACATCAACCGACATTCTGGTAGGTTCGAGTCAATGAATTAGTACTTTCGACCCTTTTTCTGTGAGAAATATAGGTTTATATATTCAGTTCACCAACGTATTAGTGATTTTGATCATTCTTTTTTCATGAGTGAACATCAGCTTGTTGAAGTGACAAGATAAGTAGTCAGGTGTGTGCACTTGATATGTAAAACTTATATTATTTTTCTCGTTCGAACTTTCGAAAACTGACCATGTTTTAGTCAAATTTGACCATGAATATTAAATTATGGGCTGTGGAACGAATTTGAACATGGGTGGGGACTGACCATGAAAAAATGAATTACAATCAAATGGTTCTGTTTACGTTGTGCACATCGTCTTGATAATGGGGGTAAATTATATGACTAAACAAACCCCCCCCCCCCCTCCCCCGTTCCTCGACCCCTGTTTAGAGTAATTTTATTGATAACAATAATGATATGTCCATTTATATAGCACAGTTACTGCGCTTTATAAACTATATGAAATATGTAAACTCAACTGCGCTTCGATACTTGGTATCATAAATTACCCCGGCCGTAGCTTAGCCGCCATATAGGCGCTAAAGCATTCAAGGAATAAACCCTACCGGGTACCCATTCACCTCACCTGCGTCGAGAGCAGCACAATGTGGATAAATTTCTTGCCGAAGGAAATTACGCCATGGCTGGGATTCGAACCCACAACCCTCTGTTTCAAAGTCCGGAGACTAATCCACGGGGCCACAACGCTCCATAAAATAAGTAAAATATTTTATGGTGATCTCGCGGCTTTAACCATCAAATGTAATAGTTAGAGTCATTGAACTATCTGCCCATTGAAAAAGAGTAAAAATATAGTAGTATACCAAACCTTGTATATCGTCTTATTTTATCATTATTTCCCCCCAAAACTGTAGTTATTGTTATATACCACACTTGTTTGTCTCTTTCTTCACTGGCAACGATTTTACCTTTTGTGCTATAGTCGTCCTATTTTTTAAAAATGAAATATAATCGTTTTGCTTCCCAATACTCGATGCATTTTTTTTCTTGCACTTATCTCATGATCAATTTTCTGCCAAAAGAGTAAGGATAACTGAATATTTTCCCGTTGGTATGAGGTAAAAATCAATACCTCTTTGTATGAAAAGAGACTAAGTATTAAACGCAAGAAAAACATCGTGCTATAGCGATTACTTATGAATCAATAATTTTGAGGGATTAGTTTTTTGTTGACATTTTGGAACGAGGAGGCGTGCTCATGAAATTTCATACATCTTCAACCAAAGAAGCGGTTTGTTGACACTTCTACTTAAGCCCTCTCCTACAAAACTTCCACAATCCACTTCATTTGAAAACCATGATTTGCGAAAAAGGCAGTGTCTGCTTTAGAAATATTATGACAAAAAAACCTTATACCCAAAATGACTTTTAGAAAAATTACAGAGGTACAGCAAAGTGTATGGGGCATTTTTTTTCCTTTTAAGTCTCAGCAAGCGAAAGATCTGGCCATCTTAAGATTTAAATGTCAATTTGTGATAAAACTTAACATTACATTCACTGAATTATATAATATTTCACCGTTTTGGGGGAGGTCCACGTCCCCACCCACCCCCGCCTATATATGCCAGTGTTTTCAAGTTCTTGTGGGCGGTTAATAATCATATCTAATTGTTAATTCGTTCTCCCAAAACAAAACATTTTTCACCCCCCCTCCCGAAGTGACGCATATTTTTGTAAAAACAACAACAAAAATATCCATGAAAAACCCATAAATAAATATTCAGAGAGGAGGGAAACAATGTTAAATGTTATGACTGCTGCTCGAATAATTTGTTTTCTTTAAAATACTGATATTTTTCGGATAATCTGATACTACCTACCGATTCTCGGATATTTTCTCACAAATCTTTGATGAGGACTATATTTCAACTTTATTTTCCAAAGGGAAAGGTCACCCTTAAGAAGTAAGAAACTGCAGAAAAAATATATAAAAATATCAGTGAAGGTTTGAGCAAAATCCATAAAAGATTAAGAAAGTCATTAGAATTTAAAGTTTTGGATATGTGAAGTAATAAACGAGCAGCTGGTCCATTATGTTGTGTAATATAAAATACATACATTTCAAATTGTAATGTTTCATGCTGACTTATTTTTGTTTTCTTTTAAGGAACTGTTGTGAAAAATGTCTTTTGATATACAGTAGGTACAATAAAAACTATATTTCCAATTTTCTGAGAAAATGACATTTCATTATTTTTTTTTACCATAAGATATGGAGGAAAGTTTCTCGCATAAGACGTCACAAATCACATATTTAAAAGTCTAATAACTTTTTATTCTTTGGTGGATTTTTCTCAAACCTTTGGCAATATTTTTTTTTATTTTTGCTGATAAAATAAACTTTTTCTCATTGTGAACCTCCCCTTTAAGCTATAGTTATAGATTTATTATGCATGGGGTGACATTGTTCAATGTTGATATTTCCTGTTCGGCATTAACCACGTGACTAATAGTCTATTAATCGAGAGATCAGTGGCCCCTATAACAACGATTGCATGATCATCATTGTCTTCGTAAATATTATTTTAATACCAAACTCTCCCATTCACCCAAACCACTTTACAAATGCCATTTGTGTTCTTATTGTGTCATAAGTTGCAGAAATCAGTGCGATATGACATCTGAAAACAATTGCCTTTATTGGCCATTGGACTGTGTCTAATATGTGTATAGAGCGGTGTGTTTTCATTTCTGCTAAAAAAAACAGACAAATCTTTGTAAATTGTATTTGTCAGATATTTTATTGATGACCGATTGTTCTGTGTCAAGTGATCTCAAGTCGAGTTGTGCGTGGGTGACAGATTTTAGTTTCATTTAAACAGGTCGTACCCTGTGTTTGAGTTAACAGGGAATGGTAATGGTCGTTGGTTTAAAGTAAATCCAAAATGCTGTGTCAATTTTACGCATTGTTATGTAAAATGTTCCCTTGCAGCATGCGTTTATATTTTAACAGACAGACGTATATATTACCCTTTTGTCCAATCTTGCTAGTTTTTGTTTCAATCGATTCAGCCATGGTCACTTTCTTTTCCTTTTGTATCAAATTTCCATTATCCATGTTTAATGCTGATGAATGAAATATAGATACTTTTTCCGACACTGAAGTAATTTAAACCTGAGACGATAATAATTATATTAATTTACTCAATTTATGTTAATGTGATACTGGAGTATAAGCCGCTGACTATCGAGTTGTCTATCTATAACCCCAGCTGCTGCAGTCAAGGAATCAATCCTTCAGGGTAGACCTGAGCATAATCCTCACCTGGGTTGAGTGCAGCACAATGTAGATCGATTTCTTGCTGACGGGGATTGGGCCATGACTGGGCTTCGAACCCACGACCCGTTGTTCCAAAGGCGAGTGTAAGAACCACCCAACCACAACGCTCCTCTTGTCATGCTTGGAGTAAAATATGAATGAGAAAAGAAATTTACATGCAAATGGTTTCAAGATGTCCAAGGGTATTTGAACAATAGCCAATATCGTGATCTCGAATCGTGATTACTCGTATATCAATAACATATCTGGTCATCGAACGGAAACACATGACAAGAGGATTGCGTTTGTTACAATAGAATTCGACCTTCATGTAATGCCGCATTTATGATGGTAGAATCATCACGGTCATTGTGAGCTGGAGAAAGCCTAACCGCTTTCTCTACGAATATAAACTGCTACGATATTGCAACAAATAAATTATAATCAAAAGAATTTCAGTTAAAGTATCTTATTGTTTCTTTAATTATTTACATACAACAAATGACAAAATAATAAAACGAAATGCTGAGTTATCTTACATACAGCATCCTGAAGTTGCTTTTCAACATAATTAATCGAATTCTTATTCATTCTTTCTAAATAACATTATTGATCACTTGTTAAGAAAATCTTTATCAAAAAGTGTCGGGGGAAAGATTTGGATTAAGGCTCGTTCTCGTGAGTGCGACGCTATAGATTAGTAAGACTATTAAGAACAAAGCCATCACAGTACAGCTTTTGTAATCGACAGTGGCAAGAATTCGGAATATGTTCTAAACACAATTATTTACGAAAAAGTGACATGAATATTGCATAAAATGTTGAGTCCTCTCCCCCATTTTTTTTGCTTTTTCAAGGGGGTCCACACCTTACAAAGCAATGCATTGCTATTAGCCCCATTTCCATTTTCACTATGTTTTATTTTATACTGCTTTTCCTTAAAGTAGCAATACGTTACTTTTCTTCTGATTTATTGTATTATGTTTGAATGGAATAAATAACAATTGAATTGAGTAACAAGTAACAGAGTAAAACGACCGAGCTCAGTATCTTTCAACATTGAAATTAATCGAATTATTATTTATTTTCTATAAGTAACATTACAATCTTTATTAAAAAGTGTCGGGTTAAAGTTTTGGAGGAGGGGCGCCCCCTCGCTGCGTAGGTCCATGACCTGACATCTATCGTCATGACCTAATCAATGGGAAATCAAGGGGTGGAAGGTCGTGAGGTGTTTGGTAAATATCTTCATCAGGATTGCTATTCCGAAAGTGTTCAATCAGTGAGATCATTTCACGATCATTACCTTGAATTATGTCCCTTCTCTCGTCACACTGAACTGCTTTCTGAACTCTATAACCCACCTTGAATTGGTCATACTTCACCAACCAGAGAATTCTTTCAATGCATGATGGGAAGGGTATGGTTTGACCATGTGTTGCATGATGGGTAGCATATAATGCAAATGAAACCGGAGTTTTGGGCTCGTTCATTTTGCTCGCTCAACGAAAATCAGACGATTTCATATTGCTAACTACGTAAAATCGTGGAGGTAATATGGATTTTTATCCCCATGGGTAAACAAACCCTTAAGACCCCGTAACGCACTTGTTATTTTCCTTTTTGAAGAACTCTAATGGCATTTATATTCAAATAAAACATGTCACCTATAAACATGATAAATCCGATGTACCCGATATATATTCATTAAAATTCATCTTGCACCCCCACCATCACCATCTAAAAATCTTCTATATTTACTATTAAGCTTGCATTTACATGTATGTGTCATTCGAATTCAACTTGTCTTTTACTTCATGACTGTATAATATGGGGAAAATAAACGCTTACACGTATTTTGTTCAACATTGAAAATAAAGTATAAACAAATTGTTTTTTAAAAAGTTTGTCTTTTAAAAGAAGATTGGTTCAAGGCCAATGAATGAAGTTAATAGGAGAAATTAATGAATAACAAATATTTTTCATTACGAAGACCATAACTTTACACATAGCCAGACCGTGGAGCTGTTGATAGCTCCAAGGCTAGACGATTGTTTGATGAAGACCGGCAATTATAATCGGATTCAGATTAAAGCCTGTCTGTGACAGTTGACCACCCCTCATAATTAGGTCACAAACAAATTGACCAGCTTGTTTTGCACGTCATAATATAATGAATTATAGGGGTGCATGTGAGAGTGATCACCCATTTGAGATTAGACAAGACAGGAGAGGAATGAAAGAAAAGAGACATGAAGCTAAAAATGCATGAATCGGGTAACTAAATCATGCCAATATACTTCAATTGTTGACTAAAATTGTATTTCTATGGGTTTCAATACTGTTCTGTTGGAAATGGGAAATAAAATTGAATGAAACTGAACTGAAACTCGTATTTATATTTGAGCCCCCCCCCCCTTCATCAAAATAACAAGTCGGTACTGTCTCTGATGAAATATTATGTTTTTTAGAAGGCAATGGAAGGAAAGTAGGAAACGGATATAACTCGTTACCAATCGTTTTAACTGGAGGAAATGATTTTAAACTACTTGCAGCTTCAAATTTGAATTCTGGTAACTTTTTTGTAAACACTTTCAGGAAACATTAAGGAATAGGTAGTTACGTAATGGTGTGTGTTTGTTAGAGTCTAGCAGACGGCAGTCTCAAGTCAAAGAAAACGACGAACGTTTTTCTGATACTTTTAGCTGTCTACTCCGTATGCATATCCATTCGAATAGGAACGCTTGAATCGATTAACAATAACATGGTGCACCCGTGCATCAATGAAATTTTTTAAAATGTTTTTCGATTAGAATATTCAATAGCAGTAAATAGGTTCTCAAATACATGATAAAAAACAATGTTTTATTTACCCGGGGCTGCCTCTTCAGATAGAAAAGTGCTCTACCGACGGGTCATGCATAACATAACGGTAAATTGCCAATTTGTCCTCTCATCACATGGTCTAGCTTCATTTAGTCTATTGTCCTTCCGTCCATCAAAATTCGTCTACCGACCATTTGGTCCAATAATCACTCCGTCTAATCACCAGTTCGTCTAAGACCATTTCGTCTCATTCATGCTCATCATCATTTGGTCTTATACCTATTTTCTTTTAATCCATTCCGCCAAATTATCACTTAGTCCAATTAAACAAAGGCAAATTGTATTTAGACTAAAAGTGAATATTGGACCAACCGGTTGTTAGACGAAATAATGAGTGGACGAAATTGCAATTGGACAATGTGGATAATGGACGAACATATGGTAGACCAAATTATTGTAGACCAGTTGGTAATTTGACCAATTGGAAATAAATGTAACATTACACGCTATTATTGCCCTTCTCCAATCTAAATGCTGAGCGCAAAGCAAGAAGTCAGAAGGTCCCCTTATGTTTATAAGTCTCTGGTATGACTCGACATATTATGAAATCAACCAATTATGATCAGTGACTATGATCATGATCGTGATCATGGTCATAATTATGATAATAGCCCTACTACACTGTATATTCTCCATAGAAAAATTGGGTAATAAATAATATATGGTTGCATGACAAGTTCATCTCTTTTGTACGATCTTCTTTCGTCTCTTTTCTCCCTTCTCTTCTGCTTTCTATTCTCCCTTTCCTTCCAATTTCTCTACCATTTTCTTTGTCGCCACTTTCCTTTTTTTTCTCATTCACCACTTGAACATATAGGGGTGCGACACCCGCAGCACCGCTTCTTCATTGCTACTGGAAACAACTCAAGTCATAAGAGATCCCGTTCAAATTGTACAAAATGTTTTGAAGTGACTGATAATGAAAAAAAAAGCCCGGGAGATTTCAAAACCACTAGAAACAAGTTTAAAACAAAACTAGTCTAGATCTAGACGTACATGTTTATATTTTCCCGTACCAGTGTGTTTTGTTATGTTGAACAACCACTCAATCTATTCCTCAAACATAGGTATATTCTACGGAGTGAATCAGTGGATTTCATGTACGTACCGAACTATGTGATGCGTTCCATCACAAGGATACGAAAAAAAAATAATTAAATACTTCCAGATCTAGACTACGTTTAAACCCATTTTTTCCTGATTAGGTCTGATTTGGACAGAGCAAGCGGGTCATTGGAAAGAGGAAACAAACAGTGGTGTATTTAGGTCATGTCTGATTCAATATGATTCCCAAGAACCTTGGGCTTGACTATAATAGGAAATGGTTCCATATACCCGACGGACCTTCCCTTGCAAAGCCCGGGGGTTTGAGCCAATTCATATCTGAAAATGGACAGAATGAAAACATCCAAATTGATTCGCTTGCTTTTGTGCGCGGACACAAAAACAAAATATATACGCATGCGCAGGGAGGGAAGGGAATAATTGAATTGCGAAAATGCACATAGTTTTGTTTTTTGTCTCAATTCCTGAAAACATACATGTAGAGAAAGACGATGGTTGTATTTGCCCCTTCAGCACCCGAACTCCCTCCTCTCTCGCCCTCCTTATTTTGTTTTCACTCCATATTTTTCACTCTCTCGCCTCCCTCTTTCTTTTTCTTATTACATACCCTCTCTCCTTCTCTTCACCTTCCATCGCCCGTTCTAACTTTCCTTCGACTTCTTTTTGACTTCTGAGTATCTTGTTGTCTTGTCCTGCTTGTTTTCCTCACCATCCTCGCCTCCTATATAACTACTCTTCGGCATTGTCATTGTCGGGACAGTGAAAAACAATTCCCTGGTCAGGGTTTATGTTTCTCTGCATCCGGGCAATCACCGATGGCCCCACCCCCTAGCCCTACCATCCCCATTATGTTGGCTGTACCCCCGCCTTTTCTTTTATGTACCCAAGTGAAATTGATCTCCACGTTTGGCAGGTTAGATAAAAACAGATCAATATATTTTTTCAATGCTCTTAACCTACTCAGCACCAAGCCTGTTCTAAACGAATACGGCTTGTCATGTGAAGGTAGCGAAGGAGTTAAGATTTTGGGGATTGGTTTACATTTCTATACATGCCTCCAATCCTTGCCCGATGCAAATTATAATAAACAAATATAGCATGTCGAACGCCATGCCTATTTTCCTATTTTCAACGTCACTTTCTTTGCCAGATTTAGCCTGTGGGTGCTTTAAGCCGAGCCGTGAAAATGTCATCCAAACATCGTCTAAGGCAAGGACCTATTTTCACCCCAATTTACTTCGACATAATCGAACATTTTCTGGCGGGAACCGTTCAATCGCCCCGAGCTGACGATGATTCTATTTGACGGAAATTAGTCTTCCATTTTCTCCACGCACTCATCGCATGTGCTATTGAGGAGCAGCCTTGGAATGATTAGAGTCACCTTTCATGTCTGAAAACAATTGATAGCATCTTCTGAGTTGAAAAACAATCTTCCAATTCCTCTCCGCGATCACAAATGTGGTTGAGGAGCAGCACTGGAATATTTAGATCCACGGTCCACCTATCAGGACAGATAAGAATAAATTCTATCAATAATGTTCCTTCTGAGATGACAAGCAGATGTTTGAGTCCCACAAGGTTCTGTGCTACGCCCTTTATTTTTTTACAATAAAAGTAAATTTGCTAAAGCTAATGCTAAAGCGAACTAGGAAATAACGTGCAGGGCTTGGATTATGTCATGGATAAAGGGCAATCTAAATTTTGAATATCATCAGTGTCTGGATGATCGCTTGCCTAGAACACACGTTACAATTTGCCCCGTGCAACCATCTTGTTTTAAAAGTGACGGTTATATTGCCAAATAAAAATAAAGTATCTCTCTCGAAACCATGAAATTTTGACTCATAATGTAGTACATTTATTTTAGAGTTCGACATAATTAATCATTCTTATTCAGCACAACAGTCATCATCCTACTGAAACAATTTGACACATAAAAGTTGTAATAAATATCGAACCGGGTATACTTATCTTTTGTTGTGTTTCTCTTTTTTGACAGGTATATATCGTTTAGCTGCTGAGTGTAGATGTTTGGTTTTATTTTGAAATAAATTTGAAAACTTGAACATCATCTTTATTAAATGGGTTCCTATACTAGCTGAAAAGTGACGCTTTATAGAATAACATGATGGTTTATCATGAGCATAAATACCTTTTAAGTATGTTGATGGAGAAGGAAAAGTCCATTGATCTTTTTGGATGTCACTACTCCACCACGATACGGTGAATGACGTCCGATCCGATCTTCTCTATCTCATGTCATGTCAGTCTCACACGTCTTCGAAGCGCAAGAATGACTTTCTGAAATTCAAAGCTCCCAAGATTTCTCGATTCCTAGATTGATTCGCCCGATAACAAGTGAATAACAAGTCTTTCGTAATCAGTGGCGGATCTAAGAGGTAAGGGGGTTTAACCCTCCCCCCTCACACACACACACGCACCCTGAAAAAAGAAACGAGGGATGGCGGATCTGCGGAAGGGCAATGGGGGCGTATTGCATCCCAAACCTCAATGCAATACTCCTTCATTAAGTGTGATTTCTTTTTTGGGGGGTGGGGGGTCTTGTCTCCCCCTTCCCCCTCTTAGCAAATAGGTAAAACACCGCTACTGATCATCATGATCGCGGCTGTTTTTCTGCAAGGCTTGGGCCATTCCATCAGATACAGTAGCCACACCCACAAAATTGACGCCAAACTGACCGCTGACCTGCCATTTGAAATAACGTAATAGCTCCGATCGGTTGGAAGTCCATCAGTGTGTCTGTCACAATCATGAAGGGCTCTTACAACTTATACCATGGGCACATTTGTTCTACGGCGGCCGTACGGCGAGTCGAAAACAGCAGTTTTAACACTTTTGTACCAGCTAAATGTAGGTGGTTTGAATCAAAATGAATAAAACGGCTATTTTCGACTCGCCGTACGGCCGCCGTAGAGCAAATGTGACCATGGTATCACTGTATACGTAGAACTTTGAATCCTGTGTCAAGTTCCGGTGTAGGCCTGTATGCGTGTATAATGAGTGTTTAGTGATCAAATAATGACACTTTAGGTCTGGCATGTCAGGGCGTGACAGTTAACGTCAACATCCAAAAGTCGTGACCGGGGCTCGAACCTCGAACCCCTTCATCGTTCCACAACCCGTGTAGCTTGAACTACAGGAGCACGTCACAACGCCGAGAGCTCCCATTTTGTATAAAGTTAATATAATGTTTCCTATGCTTATTATGCTGCCTCTTATCGTTCGCCACTTCTTTGGTCTATCTCTCCTCCACCCCCCCCCCCCCCCCGACAGCCGTTCCTCAAAATATGATAAAAATATTAAGTTAGAATAGAAGGCAGTGCATGATACATGAAAACCACCACGCACCACAACTTCCACCACATGTGACAAAGTTCTTTTTTTTCTAATCGACTGTTTTCCCTCTTTCATTCTCTTTCTCTCACCCCAACTCCCTCTCTATCTCCTTTCCCCTATCCTCTTCTTTCGCCCTTTCGTTCTTGCTACTTCCGCTCTTACTTTCATTCTTTCTTTCCCCATGACTGTCAAATTCATAAACTTCTACAATGTCTGTTTTGATAGAATGGTTGACGAGTCGAGCTTGTCACGTACCGCAAGGCTCTCGTTCTGACCGTAAGGGCCATTATGACACGTTTCCATGGTAACGCATGAGTACTGACCTGGGCGGTGCCTGGACAAAGTTCTATTCAATCATTGGTTAGTATAGTCCACTAGCGTGGGTTATTAGTACTATAACACGGGGTAGTGACCTTGTTTCCGGGCCTTGCTTATGGGATTGAACTTTTTTCATATATAGCTATTGAATCAGTTTCTAACATAATGGTCAAACACTACACTGTAAAAACAGTTGTGTTTAATAGAGGATAAATGAATGTTGTGGTAGAGTTTGAACGAATTCGAACAAAGTCCAATAAAAGAAGGAAAACGTAAAAGCTGAGAAATTAGCAAAATAAGCATGGAATTCTAGCTAGACATCGAGTTTTTTTAAGCAATAATAATACAATATTTAACATGTGCTTATCTATGTTGGTGATAATCTGTGTAGTCATTTTGTAACTTATATTTCATCATTACACTGAATAAGATTTATGTAACTTAAACAGATCTATATCTACCATGGTATATGGTTACAATAAACCTTGAGTTTGAAGATTCTATAATGAAATTAATGGATACGGCAAAAACGTCATTTTACAGTTATAATCAATACCATTAAGTGTTTCAACTCTCACAATACCGACAGAAAATGATGTTACGCTTTATATGCAAACAGGCCATTTCTGTTGGTTCGACCAAGAAATCATGCAGTTTCTCACGTATTCGTATTAATGATTAAGTTAATTCAGAACCATAATGAGGAGAGTAAGAGGGTTTGGTTGAGGATGGAGGATGCACTGAATCTCGCAAAGTGGAGGAGATATTGTCCGCCCAAAAATGTGGGGTTGAATTTGGGGACGAATCCGGTCTCCCCAGTTAAACTTGATTAAAAACATCGTCTTCTGGCTGGTTAGATTGACTGACTGCGGAATAAGTAGCCTTTCTTTGAATCTCTAGAGGTTAGACAACTACCATGTCAAATTAAGTGTATGCGTTTTCCCCATTTTCAGTCCCCCCCCAAAAAAAAAAAAACATATAGGCATATATATATATATATATATATATATATATATATATATATAAAACATAATAAATGAAAATATATCCGAATAGCATCTCGTTCAAGCAGAGACGAAATTAACCAAATATTTTTTTATCCGAGCGAGCAAAGCGAGCTATCCCAAATTGTAAAAATGTAAATGTTAAAAGAAAATACAAAAATCTAATTTCGTGATATAAGTTAATGACATTATATTCAGAAAATAATATAATATTTAACTATTATTTCCTTTCATTTTTTTTTCTTTCTTTTTCTTGGGGCAATTCCATACAATGATCAACCTTTTTATACGTCCAACCCCCATTTTTCTCAAGTCTTACTTTACTTCATAAACTGACCAAGTCAGTATATATCGTAAGAATTGCCCCTTGGTCGTCTATTTTTTTCCGGGGGGTGGTCCATGCCCAACCATTTGCCAGCGCGTTCGAGAGCCAGATCGGCATTTTTGCCCCCTCCCCCTTTTTCACAACATTCTGCATCTAATAGTGCCGCGCAGCTCTCACAGAGTACTCCAAATGAGTGCGCCGAGCTGTGTCAAACTTCACTGCTGACGAGATCAGAGCTCGAGCTACTTTCAATGCATTCTCGCGCAATCTTTCATTCTCTAAATCACAGCCTCTCACTCGACACGCATCGTAATGCACTAAGCGGGAAACTCTGTAATAATTCCACTCCATTCCATACATATAGCAAAAGTCATATCTTCGTGGCACTTGACATCTTTTTCTTCAGTGAAATCCTAGGAAATATTTAGTCGTTGCTGTCGGTTCGGTCTTGCTCCTCTTTTTTTATTCAAAAAGAACGTTTTCGTGTGGAGTTTTGATGGCATGCATCTAAGGCTTAATGGTGAGTTTATCATTTTTCTCAAAACCAAATTATTGTATCACTTTAAACAGACCTGTAACTTTAGTTAGAGATATGGCTGTTAATATTTCTGCTGTATGAAATTTTATGATGAATCCTACACGTCGATAATATACTCGAGTTTTTTTCTCAACTCAGACGGAAATTGATGTTTTGACTGAAATTGTGTTGGAAATGGCATTTTGTATTGTCTTGTCAAATGTTCCCTCCTTTCCTTCTCTTTGATTGTATCATATTCCATTTCATCTTCAGATTGTCGTGTAATTTACCAAATTAAAAATTGACGTATTTCATTCAAGCTACAGTTTTTATCATACACTTTGTTAGCACTTCATTTTTTACAATGTAAATATATACACACGCCAATACATTAATTTACCCACTACTATAGCATGATCATGATTATGATATCTCGTCATCATTTTCTTAATTCAATTTCTTTCCATTTCAGCTATATTTTGTCTTTATGTAATCAGGAATGAACACGATGTATGTCAATTATAAATCAGATTCTGAAAATGTCACATTAATTAAAGTAACAAACACATACCTCTTACCGACCTCGTATCGAAGCTTGTACAACAGCAACCGCAGTTAAATGAAGATCATATGGTCATCTTTTGTTTCTTCTGTAGATTTAGAAAAAAAGCTGTAGAATAGTTTAGAATTCTGGATACCTGGGGGCGTTTCATGAAAGGACTTGTCGGACGTTTTATCCGACAAGTCCCATTTTATCCGACAGTTACCATAGGAACAGTACCTCTCAGCCAATCAAAATCATGGAATGATGTCAGATCTGACAACTTGTCGGATGAAAATATTGATGAAGCGCTCCCCAGGAATTATAACAAACGTGATTTGTTTTTGAATAGACGGGACAAACTTAATCAACAAAACTGTCAATCAATTTCGCTCTTATTGTGCTACTCAATCCCCCCCCCCCTCACCTTTTTGCAGGTGTTACTGCATTTATATAGGAACGAGAACATAATAAAAACGTGACGCAATGAAATATATTACCATTTGATAATTTTAAAATAAGGGAAGTGCGATGGCAAAATTTAGACAAAAAGCAATAATGTAATTCATGTAAGCATGAGATTAAGTAATAAGAGCGAAATTGATCGACAGTTTTGTTGATTAAGTTTGTCCCGTCTATTCAAATACAAATCACGTTTGTGGAAAAAGGATTGACTCCTAGCAGCCCTTTTTTTGCATCGTACAGACGCGTGGGATCCTACAGTCGGAGTAGAATTCTATTTTATGCGTGGATGAAAATTCCAGACATTTATGTTATCACAACCCAGGGGAGGAAAGTCGGAGCAGTGCCCGTCAGGACAGAGATACTCCGACTTTTCCTCCGACCCTGATACTCCTGGGAACTAGTAGGAGAATGTTGGTCGAAGGAAGGTCGGGGTAACTCTCTCCAGACGGGCACTACTCTGACTGTCCCTCCGACAAAAAAACCTTCACCTTGGTCGTGATTAGATAAATATCTTTGGAATTTTAATCCATGCATAATAAAATTTTACTCCGACTACACTGCAAAACACCGGTGTAGATTTAACACTAGCCCAAAATCTATATATGTCCACACAAGAGAGGTGTTAAACAATACCAGTTTGATTTTGGTCTAACACCAGATAGTTGTTTATACAACACCAACTAGTATTAGAAAAGCATCCGTTTGATTCCAAACTGGTGTTGTTTCAATACTTCTCTGGTGTGGACATATATAGATTCCGGGCTGGTGTTAAATCAGCACCTGTGTAGGATCCCACACGTCTGATCAAGTCTTCTCTCACCTACCTTTCCTTTTTTGCTCAGTCTGTCTATTATCCACCCTAAAATTCCCTCAAAGCTCCAAAGCTATGTCTCATGTCCTTACGACTGACTTTAATGACACCAGTCTAGTATTCTTCAAAACCGTTTAGAATGTAAACACCAGTGTTTAACAAAAGAGGCGTTAAAAGGGTCAGCCTTTTACACGACCGACCCTCGCTTATCACACCATCAAAAAAGATTTAGAAAATTTGGCGACAAAGTGGGCAAATATAAGAAATAATGCAGGGGACACGAAATATAACACTCCGGTGACAAGTTTACTAAATGGACAAGAAAACTCAAATGTGTGAAAGGTCAGTGTACCAGTTGAGGTCGAGCAAAATAATGAAAGGGGGGTTTATTGAAAAGTGCAGGAAAGCCTGTTCAGTGTGGATGAAAAGGGAGAGGAAGCAAATACAGGAGGTATGCAATATAAAAACTATAAAACTTGATGGAAAAAGTTTTGATGGTTGTAGTTTTACAATCATATTAATTGTTCTCACGAGCACATCAAGAACTATATTGCCAATGACACGTCTCGTTCAAGGAAAACTTCACGATATTGATAAAATCACAAAAATGCCACAATATCACTACAGTCAGGCAATGAAAATTAACACACAAGTTAGAAATACTGCATTTAGTATCTGTCCGAACAATCACCCCCCCCCCCCCTCCCCACCACCTAGTATCCTCCTTATTTTAGAGAATATGGCCTGTCCTTTGGAAAATAAAAGTCTTTACAAAATGTTCGGTTCAAGTTCTGTGTTAACAGCTGTTTTGCAGTTGAAGGTAATTTTTTTTCGCAGGCGATTGTGAAAACAATCTGACCATCTGATTTCTAATTTGCATAAACTAGGTAAGGAAGGTGGGGGAGGGGTGAGCTACTGTGCTTTCACGAAATGTCGGGTTACGCGATTCCATGCGATTACCCAATGGTTCGTAACAAGCCCCACTTAACACTGCAAAAACTCTGGTGTTGATTTAACACCAGCCCGGAATCTATATACATGTATGTCCACACCAGAGAAGTGTGAAACAACACCAGTTTCGTTTTGGTCTTACACCAGATATTTGTTTATACAACACCAATAAGTATCAAAACAGCACCGGTTTGATTCCAAACTGGTGATGTTTCAATACTTCTCTTGCATGTCTGGTGTGGACATATATAGATTTCGGGCTGGTGTTAAATCAACACCGGAGTCTTTGCAGTGTGTAGATGTCAGAAAGTGATTGCTATCCATCAAACAGCATGGGTGTCAACGTCTCAGCTGGTTTCGACGATTAATGTTTACAAACCTATATCGCTGGAGATAGATTCACGTGCAGTTTTGCTCCAATAAATACATCTCTCGTTGAAATCATCATGTAGGTCCATCCTGACATAAAGGAAACCATACACCGAGATGAGAATAAATAGAGTTATTGCTCTGTCTAGTTCTTCATAATTTCACCCAGTTGGCTGAATGGGCTACGGTGATTAAAGGGGAAGTCACCCTGAGAAAAAGTTTGGTGTAAAACATATTGGTGAAAGTTTGAGGAAAATCCATAAAAGATTTAGAAAGTTATTAGAATTTTAAAGTTTGTTTCATTTGTGACGTCATACACGAGCAGATGCCCCGTATGGCATGTAATATAAAATGCATATAAATTTCATTTTTTTAATAGTACGTGATGGCTCATTTTTTTTATTTCTTTCAGGAGCGGATGTGAAATGATTTATCTTTTATATAGACTGATAGAGAAGGTATAATAAGAACCATTTCAAATTTTCTGAAAAAATGACATTTTATTGATTTTTTTACATGCGATATGTAGGAAAGCTGCTCACAAATCATGAAAATTAAGATTCTAATAGCTTTTGTATTCTATAATGGATTTTTCTCAAACCACCAATATTTTTTTTTCATTTTTTTTTTTGCTAATTTCACAATCAACTTTTTGTCAGGGTGAACTTCCCCTTTAAGTTAGTTCTCTTTTTCCCTGGTTATCGACAGATGAACTGTGTAGACTGCTCCTAGAATGTGTGATGAATCCTGTCATTTCGTGCTTTTACATTTACTTTTAATTCATATGAATGTGATTAGAAGTGCCGAATGAATACCTCTATAATTTACTTAATCCTTACTTTGCGAGACAGCATGAATATCGCATATTTACTCACTGAAGTTCTTCCTAAACCTTAGCAATGTTTATTTTTATTTTGAGAACTAATTGTAGCATGCTTCATTCCCCCAGTGGATATACAGTTCGCCAAAGTATTACACGTGCAACATTAATTTTAACTTAAATCTATGTTGATCGATGCCATTGGCTCTTTGTTTTTATCTTTACAAAAACAAAGACATCAAGGAACCGACTGTCACTTAATTCAGTTCTGAGATCAAATTATTCATTTCTACATTTCAATCAGAAAAAAGGTTGCTCACAATAATTGTGGTCCTTCGTTGTTTTCCTGTTTACTACGTCATGCGGCCAGTTGGCTGGACAAAATACGAAAAATATATTTGCCCTTCGTCAATCAAGCCGGGGGGAGCATTTCATGAAACCAGTAGCTATTATACTTTCGGTGATGAGTGTAACAAGCTATTGAAATCCTCATAGCTGATTGGCTGAGAGCGAAGCTGTCGCTGACAAGACTACTCATGACACACTCCCTAGAAAGGAATAGTTTAATAGGGAAATGCGAATAAATTGAAAAAGGTTTCTTATTTAGACTTCGGGTGTGTGGAATGCGGCGCGCGCTTTTCTTGAGTTTGTTGTATCTTTCACCGCGCCAGATGCCCCGAACCGGGGATTGTTTATTCGTCGCAATCCGCCCAATTTAGACTCGATCTCTTTGGAGTGGATTCACCCAGGAGCCTAGGATTTAGAAGGGGTCGCGGGGGTGAATTCCTTCTTGACTAACCCTTCTTGTCATTCATCTTGCATTCAAAACCTATGTGCTTCTATTTTGCTTTAAAATTTCTATATTTTGATCATTTGGGGGCTCTTTAGTCATGCAGTTATTGTTAACAATGATGAAAATTATGATTGGAAATCCATTGGGCACAAAAATATCAAAAAAGCTTAATCAAGGATTGATTTGAAGTGTATGACTTGTTTATGATAAAAGTGGGTGTTTGTATGCATAGAGATGGCACACCGAAAATAATGATCTTAATTATTTTACGCGACTTCTGATATTCATGAAATAAATTCGACTTAGTGTTGAGTCTCATTTTTTTCGGGGTCCCCCCCCCCCCTCTTTTTTGTCTAGAACTATTTAAATATTTTGTCATTCGTGATATTGTTTTTGAGGTAATTTTACATTGATACATTTCATTTTTTTGTATGTTATTCTTGTGTAACGTTTTTTTCTCTCTCTCGTGCATATTCTTAGGTAAGCCCATTCTCGCTGGATTGGTTTTTTTTCCGGAGTGGAGAATAAAAGCATCTGCATTTTGTCAGTTTTGAATGTGTGCGTGACTGACAACCTGGCGTTGGTTTACATCGTATATCATACTGTAAACCATATATTCTGTAATTGCTAAGATAGAGACAAGTGATGTTTTCCACGTTGTAATGGTTGTAGAGTTGGTATTTATGCCCCCCCCCCCCCTCTTCATCAGTAACATCCAAATGAAGTTAGAAGGGACATGTAATACGAAATATCGTACAAGTATTTGCCAGAATAATGTGTATTACTCAAAACAAAAGAAGTGCACTTGAAAATGGACCAACAATAAAAAGATATGCCTACTCTTGTATCTTGACGTATAGAAACAATTCAATTTATATTTCTAATATTCGAAATATTGGAAATGTGAAATATATACACGCATTATCTGATAATTTGGTCCCTATTTCCTTAACTTGATATTTTATTTCATATAGAAAAAGACGATATATTCATTCAGAAAAAATTGAAAATGCATTTCCTCCAACTCTGATAAAGATTGAATTTAGAAGAAAAATCCATTATAATAACTAAAAAAGAAATATTGTGAATCGACGAATAGTTTAGCTCAGAGCCTTCGTCACTGGGAATGCAGCCGTCACTTGACCGAAAGTAAATTCACCAAATACACATTTTTACCGATAATTGTTGCCACGGTTACCGGCATATTTTCGGGTGATTGGCTCGCCTCCATTAGCAATCTCAAATCTAGAAACAAAAGGAAGACGAAAGAGAGAGATTTTTTGCGAAAGAAATTTGAAACTAAAAAAAGTGCTGCGCCCTCGTTCAATCGTCACCCGTTCATATAGGTAATCCGCGCTGTGAGTTGGTGCTGCCGTAGAGTGGGCGCACACAAATACGCACTGATGAGGGCAATTTCGAATTAAAGTGGCACATTCGGTAGCATTTCTTCTCCGAATTCAAACTAGGGGGCGCAAGGGCGGTGTCATGATACTTTTAAGGACTTGAGAACCTAAATTTTGGTTTGTTGTTTGTTATTTTAGAAAAAGACGGCAAATACTATGATTGAATTCATCTTTCAGTTCCACCCATTGACGTCGATCCGGGTTTGGGGGCGTGCCCCCTCCTCAACTTTCAATCATGTGTAGGACCTATAAACTGGTAGTCTTGCACACTCCTCCCAAAGATGGAACAAAAATCTAACGAAACCGCCGCATTTGACTCCCTCATCTTGCTCAAATTACTCTATTCTTTCCTAATTGCCCCCGCCCCGACAAACACCTACCGTACCTACTAGTATACGTATGATCTATTATGACGTATGCCACGCCTCCACTCCTTGGGGATAAGGTGAGGACCACCATACGTCTAAATTAATGACGAGCCTTTAAAGTCTTATTGTTAAACCAGGCATTCCAAGTACAATTTCTCCCCGGGGAAATTTATCTAGTAAAACGCTTTTATGTAATAGAGTTTGATCAATATATTTTTTAATGATTTTGAAATTATCTCTTTTTTCGTGTGATGCATAGTCATTTGAATAGAAAAGGAAATGTAATAATCGTTATTCCTAGAGTAACAGTAAACAGCAAGACCTCATGATTCCAAAATTTCTGTATGAAGGCCTGTATGTAGGCCTACATTTTTTTTTAAGTTTTATTTTTCTTTTTAATAGTTCATTTCTTTAAAACAAATACAGATTTCAATTTGTGTTGATATAATTATTTGTGATTTACTAGAAGTATCTCAAATGTTTCAATGCTTTTCGTCGGATTGCCCGAATCTTCAATGACGATCGTTTGGTAATCAGGAATTGTTTTACCAATCGCCTCGGCCAAAAATCGAGGCCCTGTAAAATTAATGTCGAATTCCTATCTCCCTCTCTATAAATATTTGTCAGACGAATCAATCAAAGTTTGTCGGATCTTCCAGTGAATGTTGTTCCTCCTTCGAGTCAGCTCACATCTTCCAAAAAAAAAGAGTTTCACCAAGCGGTGATAGAATGTGTGACTGATGGATTTCAGAAATATATTTGCATTCTGAAAGCGTGTTTTTCTGGCTTATAATGTACATTGAGTGCAATGTCGTGTCATTGTATATGTTCTTTCATCACTTCGATTTGCCGCTCTGCTAGTTTTAAACCAGGGGCGTCGAAAAAAATTTCCTTGGATACGGAGCGGGAGGAAAAAGTGAAAATAATATCAAATGATTTCAGCAATCTGTATGTTTAATAGATTGTTATGCCAAGTTTAATTGATATTGCCTTTCAATGCATTCTAAAACATATATTCCCATTGCATGTCAGTAATTTTTCAAGTTGTCAAACTTATCGGGGAGGGCAAATTGATATGTTTGCCCAATATTTTCAGTGGGAGCGACCGCACCCTACCCCCAAGGATTGACCCCTTGTGTTAGAGTACTTGATAAATTTTGCTTCTAGGGATAAGTAGGGCGGAGTTTAGTATCAGACGAATTGGGTCTTGTGCTGAGCAATGTGGAACTCAGACTAGAAGTACGTAGACTATTGTAAAGTATTTTATAAAAGGTATTTACTTGGCGCTGTACTGGCAGACGCACATAATAATCATGACAATGATATAATGCGGTATTCTTGTGGCATTCCACCAACATAATCGATAAAAATGCACGCATACACATCCCCCTAATTAACGCTATTATCCACTCTGAAAAGGAAGCATTTCCAAACCAAATCCTGTCATTTTCAGCATCTAATTGGTTCTGGAAATAACAGGTCATCTACTGACGTGAAAGGAAAGGAGAAGCCCTTTTTATGAAAGTGTTGACCAATTTTCATTATGATTTAATCCCTCTTTCAAATTTCATCATATTTTGTTAGGTTTCTTTAGCATCCCTTCTCAATCACCTCTCAATTTCTCACGCGCTTCCCCTCTCTCCTTTTCTTTCTCCTTTTCTCTGTCAGTATGTCTCTGTCCGTCTTCATTTCTTTTCTCCCCCCTCCCTCCCTAGATGCCATTTCTCTCTCCCTCATTTTGTTTTAGTCTCTTCATCACTCTTGCTCTGTAAATCTATCCGGTTTATTTCCAATTCGTCTAATGCCAATTTATCCAATTTCCATCTCGTCTACTACCATTTGGTCTATCATCAGTTCGTCTACTCACCAAATGGTGTATTTTCATTAAGTCCAATGTCATTCCGTCTAATAACCAGTTGGTCTAATAGCCATTTAGTCCATATTCGAATTCCATTTGGTCTAACTAAACTAAAGTGTTATTGTGCAAAATGAGTGATAGGTATTAGACAAACTGGTTATTAGACGAAATGGTTATAGACGAAATGGTGATTAGACGAAGTGATGATTGGACCAAATGGTTGTTAGATGATGTGTTAATGGACGGAATGGCATTAAGCTAAATGAAGGTAGGCCATGTAGTGAGTGGACGAATTGGTAATTTACCATTTATCTCTCTCTCTCTCTCCCTCTCCATCACACACACCATAGACCTAGTAGGTCCATGCATACACACGCACATATACGCACCCCTTCTCTCCCTCTCCAACTCCATCACACACAGTCACTCTCTCCCTCTCTCCCTCCAACACACTCACCCATCCTCCCCTTTAATCGTGTCTCTTACACATCCACATACACCCCCTTCGGGACACACACACCCACACGATCTGATCACACACACCAACACACAGTTTTTGTCTATTTCTCTCCCGTTGTCTTCTCCCACTTTTGGCATGTCTGCTTCCCCCCCCCCCCCCCTCCCCTCCTCTTTCTCCAACTCTTCTCTCCCGTCTCCCTCTATCCTATTATTCCTCTATTTCATGTAACTCTCTCCACTCTCCCTTTCTTTCATTTCCATTCCCCAACGCTCATGTGGACGAGGGGTTATGTCAGGCAAAGTGCAATCCAGGCTTCTTTTCCCTCAAATCGATTTTCCTTCTCAATCGCCTTCTTCCATATCAATTTTCTTTGGGAAATTTCTGATTCCAACGAGGAGAACAGTACATGTAGATTAGATTTGTTATGATCTAATTACGTAAATTATGTTGGCATTTTGGTAAGGTAGTCTTGCTTCTGCTTCAGTTACACCGGCGGAACCGAATCCAGAGGGATATTTTTTCAATGACATACCGTCGGTCGGTTCCGATTCGGTTTTGTGGGTGTGGCTGTTCGTGATTTGGGTAACCGGCGATCGCGATATACATGTAAGATACGAGGTCCTTTTATTTGTGGTTTATTTCTTCTTCTAAGATCATGGGGTCGTACCAGAAATAGGGTCCAGTAAGAGATGGAGCGTGTACACATAAATTGATTTAATTATTGTCCGATTGAAGGCTAATAATATACTTATCATGTAAATATATGAATATAATTTTACCATTGACTTCTCGTTGTAATTCTTTATTTTTCCCCTTTGTCAATTATCATTTCCCCTTTTCCCATTGTGCCCTTTTTCATTTTTCATTTTTATTTTTTATTTGCTTTTTAATATTGTTTCTTCATTTTTTCATATTTTCCTATGTAATTCTATTTATCTTTTATAATACTTTATTCATTCTTTTATGTTGTTGGAAAAGAAAATACAAACAATGGTATCGCTTATGCCAACGAGGCATTTTTCAATTAATTTAACGGATGATAATAGCATTGCAGATTTTTTTTTTTTAAAAAAGCTTATTCAACATGTTCAAGGGTATCGTTTCGGGGATCGAACCATGGACTTTCTTGTGTATAATCAGATACCTTCGACCACTCAGTCACATCGTGGCAACCATGAAGAGTCCCTGTCTTGGCAATGTCAGTGACAGATCAATGTCAGTTCTTGGAGTTTACTTACAAGTCAGTGACAGAGATCAATGTCAGTTACAACCATAATAAAGATATTCTCATTGGATAACACACACAGTCCATGGCTTGACAAGATAAACACTTTTTTCATACTTGCACGCACAATGCATTTCAATGATCGATACTATACAAATATTAAATAGTGTTTGAACGTTTTATTAGCCGCTTTTGTTGATGATTTTTTTAAAAACTAACTCTTATATCTAGCCACCCCCCCCCCCCCCCCCCTCCTCCGCTCTCCTTCTCTCTGTCTATATTTTCCGATTTCTCTCTCTCTATCTATCTATTTCTATTTCTCTCAGGGCGATGTGTCCAGTTTATTACCCCTTTGCAACAGAATTTGATCCCTTTATATTCTAATCTCCCTTTTCACCCGACATGTGTCACAACTGTTGACAAACAACGCAAATATTTCCCCCCTAAATCGCCTAAAAATTATTTGCGAATTCTGACCCCCAATTGAAACCTGTGTAGTGGATGTAATTACTCGGCTTAACATCTCCAGAAATGTCATAGCCAAAGTCTTATATCCCCTAAAAATTCAGGAATCGGTCAATAGTATCAATATCCCACGCAAAGGGTGTATATATCCCCGAGTATCACACCGCCCCTTCCCCCATCTAGGTAGTATTGGATAAGACTTAAGCTTAAACATTTTCCAGGAATAGAAAATGCCTAGGAACGGATTCCCATTTCTCTCTATTTTTTCTCGTCCTTTGCCCCTTTTCACTTCTTGACAAAATCAAGTGGGTAGTAACACCCCCCACCCCCTCCCAACCCCATGTAGCTCTGCCGCTTGGTGTAATATTATAATATTTTAAAATTCCTTAAAGTGAAAGTCAGAAAGATAACCAGAAGCGTCATTGCCTTTAAATTGTGAGAAAGATTTGATCAGGCCTTTTCTTTATAAAGCTAGCTGTTAAGCTTTAAAAGGTTATTCATTTCCTTTACATCATTATGAAGGAACCTTGTTATAAGCATGATCCCTTGTCCTCAAATACATGCAAATTGATATTCAGTGCACCCTATCACTGTGAGAGCTCGTAGATGGGTTCTTGGGAAAGAGACCCTTGTTTGCACATCGTCTCAGCCCGAGTGTACTCTTCCTTTGTGATTTGAACATTAAGGGACACCGTACCGGTCGCGCACGTAGCCTGGCCCATTTGCTCATAACTTCAGCAAACAACAAATATTTGAGCAGCTTCGGAAAGTTGGAAAGTTTGTTAATCTTTACTTCATGAAAACAAGATTCCTGCGAAGGAGCACTTGGATGGTTTTACCGGTCAGGTTAATTATGATAATTATGGTACCTGGGTACCCTATATCCCTAAAGTAGTATGCCTAGCTCCCCACCCCCCCCCCCCTCCATTCATAAGATTATCGATTATACACTGTTTTAAAAAACCTGATTTTACAGAAAAAAGGGAAGACGTTTTTGCGAAAAGCAATAACAGAATTATTCTGTAAATTCATAAAACATGATTTTTTTTTACAATATATGATGATACAATGTGCAATCTGGTAAGATATTACAGGTGAGACTCTGCTGCAGGAACTTCTTTTAAGGATAAAGTTTCTAACAGTGTAGCCTATATCCCTAAAGTATGCCTAGCTCCACCCACCCCCCCCCCCCCCCCCACATAAGTTTATCGCTCCTAGACACCCCTCCTCATGTCTCTCTAACTTTCTTGACTAATATTGTAGCTCCTTCATGATCATCCTATTTCAAATAAATCGAAATGCTACATGCATTCTTTGTAACCATGTGTGTGATAACGTGTGAACTTCTTTTTTTGTTCATGCTGCTGTTTTTCTTAAATAAGCTTGTTATCCAAAGCAAGATTACATTGGTACGTAACAAAGAAGTTCGCGGTTCGAGCCCTGAGTCGCATCTTTTGGATGGTATTCTGTTATAGATCGGTCCTAGGCGTAAATTGTCATCAATACACTGCAAAAACTCCGGTGTTGATTTAACACCAGCCTTGAATCTACATATGTCCACACCAGAGAAGTGTTGAACAACACCAGTTTGGTTTTGGTCTAACACCAATTAGTATTAAAACAGCATTGGTTTTATTCCAAACTGGTGTTGTTTCAATGCTTCTCTGGTGTGGACATATATAGATTCCGGGCTAGTGTAAAATCAACACCGGAGTTTTTGCAGTGTAGACGTCCGTTAAAACTCAGTTATGTACATAGTATACACACACTTGGTTTCTTTAAGTGGTATATGCCTTCATATGTTAAGAAATAAAGATATCTGAAATAACTTAAATCAATCAACATTGAATTTCTTCGTTTGAAGAAATTAGAGTGTTACCCTAATTTTGTAAGAAATTGCACTATCTGTAATTTATATTTTGTCTTTGAGCTACCTCCCATTATAGGTCATATAATGACCAGACAGCAAACCCCGATCGCCCTTTTCATAATCATATATCTGTATTATGACCGAAGATTATGAAGATTGATAATAATACTCACGGGACGAGGTCCCTGGATTAATGTTGGGAGAGTGGATTAAATAGGGATCGGCATAATCCCCGCGCTAAGCTCGAAGCCCTAGAAAATTGATGCGATTAAAATCGTCTTGGAGGATCGATTTCATGATAAAGTAATTGCAACGAGGTTGTGGAATGTCTCATTTTACCTTCTTGGAAAAGCAATCTGCCCGAATTTCTTGATCGATTTAATATTCTGCAAAGCTTTGAAGATTGCCTTTTTCAACTCTTGAGGCCTCCATTATTTCCATGACAAAGAGCTTTCACTCCTCGTGTCATAATTATCTTTAGATCCTGCCAGAATAATTGGATTGCGCATAAGAGCTTTGCGTATGGTTCCTCTGAAACTTAAATGTTCAAGTTCCATAAAGTTCCATAAAGTGTAATTCACTTTTTCGAGTCTATCAATCTAGATGATTATGGTACAATCATTATCATTCTATCAGAAGTAATGACTATTCATGATTTAAAAAAAAAGAGAATTACCGCAAATGATACCCCGAAGAAAATGAAATGTCACTCGAAAAAGTTGGTGTCTTCTAACTCTACTCTCCTCGCCATTATTCATAATATATATAATAATCATTCACAGATCGACGTTACTGATATATAAGTGAAATTTAAATGACAACGAGGGAAAAGGAAGCTATTGAATGGCATGACAGATTTTGTAATCCTAAAAACAAAATAAAAATAACAAAACTTTTTGTACGATTCATAGCGGCATCACTACAAAATCTACGTTTCTGAATTTTCACCAAAATCCATATTGATACAAAGTTAGATATATTCATTGGTGACAAAAATATACCGGAAATTCTTCCGAACCATCCGTCAAGCTATCGTCCGCAATAAATCTCTCCTTGTTTGCGCTGTTTGCTGATTATAATTCATGCTGGAGCGTATAAGACATCACTTGCATGGAGAAGGGGCCCTTTTGGACCATGCCCCCTTCCCCTCAATCCAATATAAATGTTCAACGATCAAGAAAAAAAAATAGTGTGAAAAGGAAAGGAAAAAAAAAACGATAAGATGTGACGTGATTTTTTTAAAAGTAACTATGTCAAAACCTTTCACAAACTACGGATTTTTCAATTTAAAAATGTAAAAAAAAAAAAAAAGAAATTGCCTGCCGGCATCGTTTCACATAGGCCATGTTGAACCCCTCAAAATTTGGCTCATTGCGCCACTGGGGGATCGCAGAATAACGATCATTCGATAGGTTGCCGAACTATATTCACGCGAGGGGAGCAAAAAAAAATCAAACATAAAATTACCATTTATGCATTCTCTAAAAAAGCAAACGGATTCCATGCCATTATTGTGCCCTATAGACAAACCACTGATATAAATTAGAAATTATCAAACGATCAAGAAACCTCAATTTTCTATTCGCTCATAATTATACACTCACGTTAAACATGAAACTCCCCCATTTACATGACTACTCTCTCTTCTCTTAAAAAGGTAAAAATAAAAAGAAACTGATACCGTGCCCCATGCACCCTTGTAGATACGCCCCTGTGATTGTGACATAAAATTGACATTGGGCAACGCTTCTCAGTGTTGATTGTCGGTGTACAACATCCATTAAGATATCTTCTGCGCCCTTGGGTTAAACACTTGATGAATGAGAGGAGCTTCAATAACACACTCAAGGGAGGATATCATTACGTGTTTTTTGCCTTCTCCTTCTGATTCAATACCTGCTTTGATTGTCATTTGATTATTTTTTCCTCCCACATTTCAAGATCTATGTCGTCTCGGAGGGTTTGTTTTTTCAACGTGAGCTTGACGGGAAGATATTAGATTCTTAAATTGTTTGATCTTGGTATTAATTGTTTCGTTGGCGGGAAAGGCGCCCTCAGTGTCTGGAACTTTAACACCTGACTTTATAGATCTATCGTGCTCATTCTTGACAAAGTACCATGTACATTCTAATCATCGAATTTTCAACAAATTCACTGATCATGATATTGAACGTAGTCCAAACCAAAATTTGAACACGCTGTGGACACAGTGTGAATCCTATTTTTGCATAGTCTTCTGTGTGAACACGCTGTGAATAATATCTTTGGATATTCCCCTATGTGAACACACTGTGAATCCTGTTTTTACATAGGCCACTATGTGAACACGCTTTGAAACCTATTTTTTACATAGTCGACTGTGTAAACACACTGTGAATCCTGTTTTTACATACTATCTGACACGCTGTGAATCATATTTTTAAATTTTCCCTATTGGAACACACTGTGAAATATATTTTACATAGTCGACAATGTGAATCCTATTTCTTACATAGCCCACTGTGTAAACACACTGTGAATGATATACATAGTCCACTATGTGAACGCAATGCGAATTCGCCATGAATCCTAATTGTACATAATCCACAAATGTGAACACACTGTGAATCCTATTTTTTGCAATTTCTACTATATGAACGAACTGCAAACTCTGTAAATTCTAATCATAGTCCACACTGTGAGCACAATAAGAATCCTATTTTTACATAATCCACAATGTGAATGCACTGTGAATACACTGCGAATCCTAGTTTTAAAGTACATAATTCATTATGTGAACACTCTGTGGACACACTGTGTGTCCTAATTTTTACACAGGCCACTATGTAAACACACTTTGAAACACACTCTATATCCTGTATGACATAGTTTATTATTTGAACGCACTGTACAGTCTGTAAACACACTGTCGATCCTATCTTTTACACAGTTCCCTATGTGAACGCACTGTGCACTGTAAAATCTATTTTACGTGGTCCACACTGTGATCACAGTATTTTGGACTCATTACGTTTCACCGTTATCTTGGTACATTGCAAAAAATCCGGTGTTTATTTAACACCAGCCCGGAATGTACATGTATATATGCCCTCACCAGAGAAGTGCTAAACAACACCAGTTTCGTTTTGGTCTAACACCATGAGGTTGTTCGTACAACACCAATTAGTATTCAAACAGCATCGGTTTTATTCCAAACTGGTGTTTCAATAATTCTCTGGTGTGGACATATATTGATTCCGGGCTGGTGTTGATTTACATCAACACCGGAGTTTTGCAGTATAGCAGGGAGTTCCTGGGAACTTTCGAAGCACGGAGGAGATGCCAAGGACTTTATTTTCGACGGTCTAGACTGGCTTCTTAGTCATTATGAAAAAAAGGGTTTACAGACTGTCATGTCCGTCATTCTGCCAGAGTTAAAAGGTAATTCAATGTCATCTGAACCAACAATGCATTTAATATCACCGATACCTGGACCATCCGACCCTGTTCCTCTATTAAAACTTAGCGATGGATCGTAGGACTGATCTTCCGGGATATCGTACACAATAACCAATGCAATCAAACGTAATAATCGATCGCAAAGCTCTGTGATCACGGGCCCCCGATCCACCCGAGGGCATTGCGTCGTAATAGCGATGTTAATTGTCATGGGGAATTACATCGCAGTTCGATAACCGGGGCATGAATGGGAATTTTAGAATAAATAGCAATTTATTATGAAAGGAATAAGGCCACCTTAATCTTGTTAATGCGTGTATCTTTATAAAGAGTGATATATTGCCCAACAGTGGCAGAATCAGATTATCTTGATCATCTACATCTCATTTCGGTGTTTTGTGTGTTCAGCCTTCTCCTCGGATAACTCGCGTATTTTTTTCGGGCCTCGATTGATCATATATTATGAATCGTTTTATGAAATACTGTAATTTATACTATTTTTGGTCTGTTTGTGTGTGTGCATTTATACGGTTTATTGTTTACCGAAATTATCAAATAAGTAGGCTTATATAAGGCGAATTCTTTGTGCTTCCATTGTTGGTATGCTAAAAGGACAAGTAAATTAAATGCGGGTTTGGGAAAGAATATGATAAAGTGCCAACAGAAAATGATTGAAATGGTGCATGGAAGTGTGATGCTTTACTTTGTTTATTGCTTTTATATCAATGGCAATGTTACATCAATCTGATATTTGTTGATCCCCCTTCCCCATCCGCTCCCCCCCCCCCCCGGTGTAGATCCAGAGTTGAAAATGTGGTGGCACAGTTTACCCGTTCGAATTCTGACCCCCCCCCCCAAAAAAAAAAAATAAATAAATAAATAAATAAATAAAAATAATAATAATAATAATAGGCCTAATAATAATAAAATAACAAATAAAGGGTTTTCACCTATATATATTTTTGGTCAATTCGTCTCTCCTTTTTCTTCTTTTTAAAATCCTACGGGAGGGGGGGCTAGCGCACTTTCAGCCCCCCCCCCCCACCCACCCATGGATCCGCGCCTGCCCCGCCCCCATCGAGTAAAATGGTTGTTTTACATTTTAGGCTCCACCCCTTTAGTTCTTCAGCTTAGTGCTCAATCAGACATTCCCCATATAGACTAAGTTAGAATTTGACTTTCTGCGAAAGAACATAAATTCACATTATATCAGTTGAAATGTCTCATTAATAGATATATTTTAATATAAAATAAGAAAGGAATTTTAAACTCCCCCTACCCCTCACCCTCTCCCCCTCCCTCTCTTGGAATCATGTTTATGCTACTTTGCAGATATTATATTATTCATTTTGTATGCATGAATGTATACATGCCCACACAAGAATTAGAAGTATATATTGTAAGTAGGCTATACTTTTGTTGAGACTCCCTTCTTGCTCATACCTCAGTTTTGGGATCGATGGGGGCGTACTACGACGTAGTAATTCTATCTTACCTTATCTTATCCCTCTCTTATCTTATCTCATCTTATCTTTTCTTATCCTACCTAACCTGTATCATCACCAAGGTTTGGAATGGGATATATTTGTGAGTCATATTCATAACCAAAATCGGAGTGCTTGTTGTTCTGTCAAACTCGTTCCTTTAAATATCATGCATATCTCAGACCGCCTATCCTCCATTTTGGGGTCTATATTGTTATAGATCTCATCTTACATTATCTACCACACAACTTGCCCAAGATTTGGAATGGAATATATTTGTGAGTCATACCCATAACCAAAAGAGTGCGAGACCTGTCGTGCTGTCATACCCACCCCTGTTTACGGGTCGAATATTACCCTTCAACTTCAAATTCAATCTGTTATTTTTGTTTCGTATAGTACGTGCGTGCTGCTGAATCGAGTACAAACTCATCCAAACCGGTGCCCGAGGAAAGAAAGACCTTGCGGTGAAATTGCAGCGCAGACTTTGGAATTCCGAGCTAATCCTTTGGAAATAAAATATGAAATTGAGATGAAAAGCATGCTACTGTGGCGAGTAGGTTTAGGACGAGATAGAGAGATAGAGGCGACGAGAGATGGGATGAGGATGGGCTTGATGGCATCTCGTGTGAAATTGGCGGGATCTTCGTTCATTTCCTCGGGATTGGAGGATACAATGTGGGGAAACAGGGGTGGATCTAGTCTACAAATGTAGACCCACATCTGCAGTGTATGTACCACAGCTGATTCAAGGAGTCTGCAGGAGTCATAGCAGACTAGGTCTACTGTGGCTGCAAATGTCTCGATTCGCTCGCCCTTTCAGGCTTGTTTGCAAACCAGCAGCAGCGCGCTTCGCGCGCTGAGATACCTCCTCACGAGCCATTCAGAGTCTGCATAGCAGACTAGGGTGGATCTATGACACCAAGGAGAGAGGTTTAAAAGCGACAAACGAAATAAGAAGGGATTTACCACTGAAATAAAGCATTTTCTTGCATCTTTATAAGCAAAAAGAGTTTTTAAAGGGCGTGTTACCCCCCCCCCCCTGGATTCACGTCTGTGCGAGATGGAAAGCAGTAAAAGAAAAGACAGGGAGAAAAAAGGAGGATAGGAGAAGGGGATGGGAGAGACAGAGAGGTGGAGGGGGCAGTGGAAGAGAGATAGGGATTATGCTTGAAAAATAAATGAAAGCTTTATTTAGGATTTTAGGCTCTAAGGCTGTGAGTGTGCTTGCGCTTGTTGATAGCTCGTGGTGGGTGTAGGTTATGAAAGAAAACAAAAAGGCCTACAAGAGAAAGTAATTATTCATTTGTTACTTTTAGGTTCACCACAAACTATAAATAGGGATTCCGCGTTCGGGGCTCAATCATCGGCATTCAAGCCCTTTGACCATGTTAGTGGGTCCATGCCTTGACTTAGACCTTTGTTCTCGCATCAAATACATTAAATATTCATTAATACCAATTACATTTGCTTGTAGTTTTACAATAAAACATAAAATGATCAACTATCAATGAAGAAAAATCCTTACATCATCATCAATACAATTTGAACTCAAAGAAACAATACGACAGGTGCATTAATTGCGTAGGTCTAGTTGGCGATCATAGTGGGCGCTGCATAATTTTTCTTTAAAGCAATGAAAATAATAACAGAAATCCTTGTTCACCTTACAAGTACAAATCTTGGAAGAAAATTAAAGCAAGGAGTCTTATTGCAGAGGTGTTAATTGAAATTTCCTTGATATCAAAACATGGTTAATTTCATCTCACCTTGTCTGGGCACGTCTTGTTTCCCTGGAGACACAGCGCATTCTCATCTTGTTTCTTCCTCCTCCATGGCCCTGGCAAGCCTGGGTGCTGGAATGCTGAAGCACCCTTCAAGATTTTTTCTGAGGCTGCACAAGCCCCCTGGAAATCAGGGTGGCGTGCAAAAATGATTGTATAAATTTGACCCCAATTTCCTTTTATTTTGGGACGAGAACCAAATTTTGATCGACCAAATTCTGTTTGGGGGCGGGGATTGTCTTTTCTTTTCTTTTTTTTGGGGGGGGGGCAAATCACCTTTATTTGGAATAAACGACTCTTTAAAAATCCTTCTGTTTTTTATGTTTTTAATTTCTTTTCCTGCATGTTTCTCTTCCTTATTTGTTTTTCATTCGCTCAACCCAAGTGATGAATTCGTTCAAAAATCAAAGATGCAAAATATGAACAAAAAAGCCGATGTTCCTCAAATGCCATTGCTCGCACCCAAGTATGACTGGGATACTCCCCAGGGAGTGGAGGACGTGCACACATTGTGTGCGGGAATCAATGATTGAATCCGACGACCGGGGTAATAATATATCTGTAAAGCGCTTAGACACGTCGTTCCGATGGATTAAGCACTATATAAAAGCGGATAATTATTATTATTATTAAGTATTTACGATACCATCAGAATGTTCATTACGATTGTGAAGCATATTCTTGATCATAGTGTGCATGATGTACAGGGTTAAATTTACAGTTTCTTTTAAAGGCTCTGTTTAAAAATATATGTACGGAGAACAGTTGTGAAGGCACTTTTATGTAGTTCATGCTGTCTTTGTGTTAATTGTTAAAGGGGTGGTCCAGGCTGAAAGTATTTATAGCTTAATAAATAGAGTAGGATTCACTGAGCAAAATGCTGAAAATTTTGTCAAAATCGGACAACAAATAGCAAGGTTATTGAATTTTAAAGTTCAGTAATATTTTGTAAAAACAGTGGTCATGAATATTCATTAGGTGGGCTGACGATGTCACGTCTCCACTTGTTCTTTTGTATTTTATTATATGAAATTAGGTTTATTCAAAATTTTTCCTCCAAGAACTAGAAAAATTGGATGGACAACTGATTTAGTGCATTAGATATTTATTGCTGCAACTTATTTCATTATAAGGGAGACATTTTATTCACACAAGTATGAAATAATGAAAAATTTTCACAAAATATTGCTGAACTTTAAACTTCAATAACTTTATTATTTGTTATCCGATTTTGATGAAATTTTCAGCGTTTTGCTCAGTGGGTTCTACTCTGCGTATCAAGCTATATTTTTTAGCCTGGACCACCCCTTTAACGAATTAGTAATAATTAATGTGAACCTGTATGCAATAAAAGCAATGTTACTTTCTGAATTCCGTGATTCTTATTGAAATTATAAACACAATTTTGGCAGTTCAATAAATTCTTTTTAAAGATGAATTCTTCAGATTTCATTTGGCGTGATTTATCAAATGTAAAATGATACGAGTGACATATTTATGAAGATTGAAGTACAGTTTGCGTTGGTCTGCAGCCTTTGTGACTTTAATGACCCCCTCCGTGCGATCCTTCTAAACCAATCACTGTTACGGCTTCCATCAAATGGTCTTCAACCTTCCAAACGGTCAGTCGGGGCTTCATGGGCGGCGGCTACGGGGCGGCGGGGGCGACGCGACGGCCCCTCATTTATGCTTTTCGATTGTTGAAAAAAACGGGGTAGGAAGGTAGAAGACATGAAGCATAAGAAGTATCTTGAAATTCTACACATCCCCCTCTTTTTGTTGTATATAGTTCGATTGGCAAGAATGACTTAGGCCTAATCTTTGGTAGGTCGTGTTGAGTCCCTTACATATTAAATTGGTACCGCCCATTAATGGCCAACATTACTGACGTTTCATAGACTGATTCCGATTTTTTTCCAACGGGGGGAAAAAGAGTTGCTAAATCAATTTTTTTTAAAGAACAGAAAGTATATGACTCTGTAATACATCTATATCCAATTATCGGTCAGATGAATGATGCTTAGGCTTTACATTTTGGGGTTTAATAATACGTCTTCCATCGGTGTTTGTTATTTAACTGTACGGGGGTAGGGGGTGCGCCCCTTTCGCCCCATGAACCCACCCTTGACCCCATCCATAATTGCACATTTAGTGCATTAATGAATAAAGGAGGTTGGGTATGGTTTGTTAATTCTGTCATTTAAAATTTAAAAATACAATTATGTTGAATATTGAATTGAATTGGGGGAAACTTAAAAATGATTATTGTACTAAATAAAATGTATTTAAGCAAATACTCTGTTTATCCCGTGCTATCAAAATATCATTTTAATAAATTAATTTCTTGAGTAGATATAGGCATATCAATCGTCACGACCACGCGTGTATTTTTCGTTATCCTCCCCGTCATAACATCGTCCATGTCAAGCTCGCCCACACGCTGTTCTCCTTTATTTTCGACCTTGATTGTGGATAACTCGACAGGGCGAGCTATTTAGCGGGATGAATCTATATTTTCAACATTGTACTTGTTTATTTAGGTCATTCACTCTAAAAACACGGAAGGTCGAAGGGGTTGGAAAGGGTTTAAAGGGCCAAGGAGTTAGACTGATTTCTTTTTTTAAACAACGTTGACAATCCTTGGTCCATTAAAGGGGGCAATTAATTCCTTTGTACATTATTGTAAGATAATTACAATTTTGGGGATCTTAAGGAAAAAGAGTAAATCATTAATAGGTAAATTTTTTTAAGACTTGGAGATTCCACTAATTTCCGCCGCAAATGCGTTGGCTAGTTTATGTAATATTTTTAGAGACATTTAATGGCGTATGTCTAATTGTCGGAGTAAAAAAGAAGCAAACTGAACAGGCTTGTCCATAGAAATATACCCAATAAAACCTAACCAGAATATATCTATAAAATTATGAGCTTGTCACAGAAGGGCGCCCCCTTGTCGGCCCTGTACTATTCAATCCTGAATCCGCCTTTGCATTTATCTCTATATGTCTGTTAATAGCTCTATGATGTCATCATGGTCAGTTGCCTTTTTATGTCTCGTTTCACCATCATTGACCGGTCTCCTTTGACAGATGTCCAATAACGTCAGCTTCATACTCACGATACGACCAGCATGTCTGTACACGTGCTCATGCCCTTGTGATATTTAAAACTCCACTTCAAATTTTTATTCAGGTAAGTATAAAGAAAATTTATACAAAGAACCGGACCTCTACATATTAGAGTCAAGGATAGTCCACCTTCTTGTATTATCCCTCCTCTTCTGCTGCAAGACGCCACAGTTGGAGCATGGATGGTTGGAGCTATCGGATTTTTAGCCATAAACTTTGAAACAATGATATTGGCTGCTCCTTAAGTAAAAGATAGTCATGACAAAGCAATCGTCGGATAGCAGCAAGAGGAGATCCCGTAATAATGATGGAGATATTATCATAGATTTCTTTTTTAGATAGTCCAGAAGAATCGGGATTCGAACCATCAATACTCAAAGTTCTAGTAGTACTACGCCTAATGGGCATGATTGAACTGATTTCTAGTCTTGATAACCAAACGACTGCTTGAACATAGCAAAGGGACCCGCGAAATTTCATGTTACAAACATTTTTTTAATGATCGGGACCGTATACTATGTATTGGTATGGAAGGCCATCATGGCCACAATCCTTCGGGTACGAATTGTGACCGCGATAGCCTTCCATACGCCGCCTTGAATGTTATCATCACATCTGCATCTGTACTTAGTGTAGGTTTCTATATCTCGTTTAGCATTGTTTTAAATAACTTTACAACACGTGCAGCTCATTCCGGCGCACGTGAACCATAATGTGTATATGAAACTTGTAACTGATCTTAACCTGAAGTGGAAGTAGTATGGTAGCATATTCATCAAAGGTGCCTTACTAGGGTTGCTCCAGCCTGGGAATCTGCTCCAGCGATGGTCCCAGGATTCACCCTGAGAGTGGGGGAGGGCACTTTCTTACAAAATATTTTGACAAGCAAAAAAAATGTTTGAGAATCGATGTGAAGGGGGGGGGGGAGAGGGGGGGGGCGGTTTCCCACCTGGATCTTTGATTAAGATGCTCACGCCCCCCCCCCCCCACACACTTCCCACTAAAAATCTAGCAACATTATGCCACTTCTTTTTTTTATTCATTCATTTAATTTTCTTTTTTTCTATCCTTCCTTCTTTCTTTCTTTCTTTATTTATTGTTTCCTTCTTTCTTTTTTCTTTCTTTTTTTTCTTTCTTTTTTTTCTTTCTTTCTTTCTTTCTTTCTTTTTCTTTATTTCTTTCTTTCTTTCTTTTCTTGTCAGATGATTCCCGACATAAATCACAGGGTTTTTTCTCGGGTTTTTTTGTGTAGGGGGGGGGGGGGGGGGGGGCTATCATTTTGTCCTTGTCCCCCCCCCCCCTCCTTGGAAAATCCTGGATGCACCCCTGATGAGAAGGTGAACTATGCCAAGTGGTTCAATATATATAAGGCCTTTAAAAAATAGGGAGGGGTCAAAGTTTTGATGTTGATGAGTAATGGCCCCCTCCCTCCCTTCATCTCCTCCCGATCAAAATAATGAATGAATCACCCTCAAATTCAACCATTTTAATGGCGAAAATGAGAGTGCGTCCTTCTTTATTTCTTTCTTTCTTTTTGAGCTTCCATAATTATGTCTTATGCACCCTCAGGTAGGCACGATAGGCGTGGGCATTGCAATCTATGTTCAAAGACGATGAACACAATTCATAAGATCCTTAAACATTCGTCCTCTGTACAAGTGAGCTATAAATTCCATTGTCCTGTTGCTATGGTGACAGTGTCTCAAGAAACCCTCTACACCTAATTGTCCGCTACGTGACATGTTTCTATGAATTATTTATGAATCTCGTGCTTAATAGTGTTGGGTTCTGCTTCACAAGCGATCTCATCCTCTCTGAACAACCCGTTGACCAAAGTAGTAAAGTGTGTCAGTGGTGTGGCAGATGGGGGATTGGGGAGCATGGCCCCCAAACAGAGGAAACAAAGAAAAAGAACGAGAAAAATTACGAATGGGAAAGGCAAAAGGGTGCTATTAATGGAGTGAGTTTAGGGAGAGTGAACATTACTCTCATTTATTTCTTACATTAATAATATTATACATGTAGAAACATGCAAATATCATACATTTGAACATAAGTATAAAAATATAATCATGAAACATTAAGATAATGAGATTTCTGAAAAATAAATGAAAGAAAAAGGTGTCCTCAAAACCTCAAAGGCTTGAAAAGTGGAAACCAAGAATAAAGCACAAGAATGATTATAGTAAATGATTCACAAATAGAACAGAGTATCTGATTATTTAAATATCTTGTCAAAATTTATCACAAAATTTTATGCTATAATTAGGGAAGCCCTGTAAAATTTTCATGTTAAAACGGTCACCATTTTGGCTCGCTTGCTTTGTTCTCATCTGGCCTTTTCACAAATTTCTCCCAGCTGCGCCACTCATTACATATACGCCACTGCATGAAATGTATATTTAAAATGTGCAGAGTCGCCCTAAAGAAAAAGGCGAAACAGTATGTTAAGATCATTGACAAAAATACCCTAAATAAAATATTAATCATTAAAAAATAAATGAATTGTTTTTAAGGCATAACTTTCATAACTATTTTGCCACCAACAAATGCCACCATTTCATCATGATATCATAAAAGACCAGCATAAAGTGTCTTTCTATTTTATGCCATTGTTGTTGTTGTCGTCGTCGGCGTCGGTGTTAATGTTGATAGCTTATTTTATGATGTGCAATTAACCATTGTTCATGCAGGTGGTTGGCAAATACCTGCAAATTTCCCTTGATTATGCAATCATGCTATGTAATAAGGAAACCCTGAATAACCGTAACCCTGGATTTCGTATCACTATAGGCTAAGCGATCAAGTTCAAATATTCAATTCAATTCAAATAAAACATTTATTTTCTTCCATTTCATTACATTTCTCGTAAACATAAATTCATACATAAATCGATTTGTTATAAAGAATATAAACATGTACATATTGGGTTTGAGGAAGAAGGCGTATCCCTAAAATCCACGATTCTAATTTGCCACTGATTATTTTTTTTAATAGAATGGACCATGCACGATGCAACACACATTTTGATTGATTCATTACAAATTATTCGGTTGACCGCTACCTTCTTGGCACAGAGTCCGGGGGGGGGGGGCGGTTATAAAACAAATGGTGGTATCTATCATTTGTTATAAGCTATTGAAATCCTCATTTAATTGGCTCAGATCATGTTAATTTTGTCAGTGAAACCCACTGTCTTACAAGCTGCTTCATGACATACTTCCCAGATCTGCATGTATCTGGGTCCCGTTTCATAAAGACCTGTAATAATGAAAGTTTCTATAGCAAATTTACTAATAGCCAATCAGATTGAAGGATTTCAGTAGCTTTTAACTGTTATTGTCAATTTGTTATTGTAACACGTTTGATGAAATGGGCCCCTGATTCTCTTGCAGGGCGGTGGATCTGAATCTATAGAACCCCGTTTCAAAAAGAGTTGTAATCCAACGCAACTTTATTTTTAACCAATCAGACGCGCGTATGCTGCACTTGTGATCGATCTTTGTTGAGTTACGTTTAAAGGCACTCTATCGGCAACCGGTCCTCTAATTTCTAATAGTACCTTGACCCTAGAACTACCTTCTATGTTTGGATGGTGGGGTGGGGGGGGGCTTTGGGTAGCTCCACTTTGATTTCCTCTATCTCATATAAAAACAGAAGTAGAGATTGAAACATGAGACTGACGGAAATATTGATAGTGGAACAAAGAATTGGAACTCGTCAGCTCGCACTCGCTCTCGTGTTATTCTTGTCATGTTTTCGGATCATTACGTGTCTACACATCCCAAGCTCAGGAATATCATTCGCCGAAACTAAATATTATATTTCGTTTTGTTAGGTTTATGTTCCAATTTTCCGTCGAACATGACAAGGTCGGAGGGACGTCGGTCGATTTCGATGTTATCATTTCGTTTTCTAAAAATGACAAGACTAGAGTGACATGTCGGGCAAAGTGGGTGGCTAGCCAGACTGTCTGTCTTGCGAATCGAAACGTATGTACATTATGTAAAAATTGCCACACTCTTTCCTCGTTCCATTGTAAATGAACTGAGATAAAATTACGGAGGGAGCTAATTAAAGGGGAATCCAACCCAAATAAAAACTTGTTTTTATAAGGAAAAGAAAAATCAGACAAGTTGATAGGTGAAAGTTTGAACAATATTGGACAAACAAAAAGAAAGATATGAATTTTTAAAAGTTGTAAATATTGGTAATCACTATACCCATGGAGATTTCAAATTGGCCGCATATTGGATGTCATAGTGATGTTAGGCAAGGACTACTCTTCCATGTACTCCAATACATATTATGGCTAAAATGTAATTTTTCCCAAAAGTTTTATTCAAAATTATATTTTTCTTTCATGAGGACATAAAATAATATACTACATGGGTTATATTATAGATTACTGCCCCGGGGGAATGGGTACTTAGGAGAAAACCACAAATTCCTGATAATAAAGTACATGGCCTATGGGAAAGTTGTCCTTGCCCCTTGTCATAATTTACTTACTCAGTTGCCAATTTGAAATCTACATAGTATTAGTGATCTCAATTTTAAAGCAGCTATAACTTTCTTATTGCTTGTCCAATTTCTTTCAAACTTTCACCATTCTGTTTAATTTATTTTTCTCCTTCCCAACACAACATTTTATGGCCAAGGCTGGATTCCCCTTTAAGGGTTGTTCACGATGAAGTATCATGCAAATTTGTATTCGAGCCAGGAAAACAAATCGAGTCCTTTCGCTTCCTTCTCTCGCTTGTATGTTTTCTGACTCGACACGTGCCCTTCTCCCATAGAAGAAAAGAAAATTCATTGGTTGACGATCATGCTCTCGCTTCGCCATACCCCTTTCACTTTTGTTCTCATTATTTTAATGATTTTTCAATGAGGTCTGTTTTTGGCAACTACGAGTGAAAGGATTTTAGTTGACAATCTGTCAGATCAGGAGTTTCTATTCTTGATTTCCTGTAGGCCTATTTTATCACACACAACCCTCTCGACTCTCGGCTGCCGCACCACACGAACGAAATATCTTATTAAACGAATCACTAAATTTCACTGTGACACTAATTTAGCTGAAAAAAAACTTCTACAATTAAAAGTGGTAAATTTTGTATGTGGAAGCCCCCTTGGAAACCTGGACTTGGAAACTTCCCTGAATAATTGGTTTATAACCATCGGCTGCTTGGACTGTGTCAGAAGCTTCTGCGGTTAGCCAAGTTGCTGGCCACGCGACACAACCGCTCCGCAGTCACGCGACTGCAGGCCTGCTCAGTCATATTTTGCGAGGGGCTCATTCTGAGCTCAGCTGTGGTGGACGGTGGCAGTCTGACTCGTGTTTCGTCCGCGGTCTTGAATCACTCGACGACATTTATGATAAACACTCTCTCAATCTGGACGGTAATAACTCTGCCTTGTCTATTTATTCGGATTAAAATGGTGGACGTTTCGAAGAGGGTAAGTGATTTGTAGGTGTTGAGATGGACGCCTCTCATGAGGTCTGGATGGATGCCTCCTTATTTAGGTGCTCGTTGTGCATCTGAAAAAAATAATTTGTTTGCTTTCATTTATATTATACAGTTTCTGTATTTGGTTTTGCTTGATTCTTTGTTTATTTTAGTAATTATTTTTTCGTTAGTGGTTAATTTGTCTATTCGTATTTTACTCATTAAACTTGTGCACTCTGTTCAATATAAACATTCGTATATTTATATTCATATCCTTTTCAGGCACAGCACCCATGTTTAATATATTTTTGTGAAAACCCCGTGGGCAAAACCATGTAAAATTTACTTCATCCTGAATCATTGCATAATATTAACAGACATGCTATAGGATATAGGCCTATTTTATATTCTATCAAAAAAAGATCTTTGCCATTGTGTGTTTCATTACTGAGCAGGCAGGAAAGAAGATCTAGGAGGTGGGGTAGTCAAAGCTATATCAAAACAGCTGCGTCTTTTAAAGGCAAAGTCGTGCTACAGGCATGACGTAATAATATATGGCATCGTAGATATATTCATTTCACTTGCCAATCACAAATATTACTTAGTATGCAGTCCCCCCCCCCCCGATTTCTTTTAAATATATAATAATCTTTTATTGATTTTTTCCTTCATTTTCTGTTAATATTAATAAAAAAAAACTTTGATGGTCGACTTTAAATCCTTTTTTTATCAAGAGAAGGCCGATGGGACAAAAGTCTTTACTTTTATTCCTTGTGTTGGTCTCAGTTCTTTTTTTATTTCTTTGACTTTTTATCTCAGTGGGCCGGGCCTGGGAAGTGGTAAGCGAATCCTTACCCCCCCCCCCCAACTGTATTTAGGGAGATCTTTAAACATTAAATTTGACAACTCAGCCTCTGCAGGGTCTATTGTTTTACCCCTCGCAATCTTCAGGTTTACCACGTTTGATAGGGTGCATTTTATCGCAACCGCATTTTATACCCCCTTTGTACGCCCGATCTTTCCTCTGTCATATCATGGAGCTAACAGCTCTATGGTCATATGATGGAAAGGGTGCATTGTATTACCCCTCTTGTCTCTCAGAATCTTAAAAGGGGGATTTTTCAGAATACCCAGTGTCTTGAATCTGCTTGTCGGAACACCCCCCCCCCCCCCCCCTACACACACACACACCCCAAAAAAGAGGGGGGATGTTGAAATTGTAGCAAAACCTTGGTTAGAATGCAAGCAGTTTTGGTTGATTTTGAGCTTTTCTGTTGAGGAGTGGGCTGGGGGTCGGTCATATATTCATCAACAGATTATTCCGAGTTTTAAGTCCAATCCATCTTTGAAAGCTTACCCCCACATTCCCTTTAAACGCGGTGCATCGATTTACCCCCTTGTTTCGCTGACGATCCTATCCTCTGTCTCCTGAGATTACCCTGGTTAAGCGAAGAGGGTAATGCCATGTATTCATACGATCATGTCACAAGTCTTCAGTAAATACACACTTCTCTCTCCGAGGTTCTTGTTTGACGTCATTCTTCTATCCATCCCCCCCCCCCCCCCCCCCCCCCTCTCTCTCTCTTCTGTCCACTGAATCTCATTTCCATGCCAATTTACAACAACGAACGGAATTTATATCGATTAGAATTGTTTTATTATGTTGAATGGCACAAAATCGGTCGGTCAGGAGTGGGTTTCTTTGGTGTGACTTTAGAGGCTCCATGACATTTTTTTGTTCTCCGGCGACAATTTCTCCGATGGCAAATCTTCATGTAACGTTAAACGTAAAACCTAACAAAAAAAACCTAATCCTAATTTTTAGACTATTCTGAAGTACCAAAAACTCTGTTACAAACCAAACTCTAACCCTATGCGCTTTGACAGGAGCAAATGTTGCAGGAACGTGCATGTCGTGTGACCACCGACTTGGTCACCATGCCACAGTCAAAAGTCTTCATGGTCTTCTCAAATGGTAATTTGCCACTTGCCCTAGTTCCACTTGGTCTAATCCTTGTTCATCTACAGCCAGTTCGTCTACTTGGTTAAATATTTAGCCAATTTACTATTTGTCTAATTCCCATTTAGCCATACTCAGTTTGTGTAATATCCACTTGATCTAATACCTCTCTTGGTTGTGATAGTGAATTGTTTATTAACCAAATTTTAATTTGACAAAATTGAAAATGATAAGAAAAGGAAGTTGAAATCATGCCATGACAGTTACACGAGGCAATGAATGGATATTAGACCAGGTAGGTTTAGCCGTGATGGTGTAAGACAATCTGAGAAATAGTGGACCAAGTGTTGTCTTATCTATATTTGATACACTACAAAAACAATGGTGTTAAAACTTACACCAGTTGGTGTTATAGAGGACCACACCCTGAGGTGTTAAAATTACACCGTAGAGATGGAACATAACACCAAAGAGTGTAAATGTAACAACAAAAGGTGTAATAACACCTATAGGTGTTAAACGAACACTGTCAATTTAACACCGGTATAAAATGACTGCTGTGGTCCTCTATGTACACCGGTTAACACCACAGTTTTAGCTGTGTATATATAGTCGTTCTGAGAATTACACCATGTTGATAGAAGCCTCTCAAATGAATGTCAGTTCACAAAGCTCTTACCCGTAAGTCATCCATAAGACATCATTCCATATACCAAGGCGTTCTACTTTTGCCCGAGGTCAAATGTAAAATCCTTCAGGATTAGCGCCTGGATTAGCAGTATATTAATCCAATGGGGCGAAGGAACGGGCTTCATATTAAAAAAATGTCGTTGTTGGCTTGATAAAGGTTTGGTTTATCATTCGCACGAGTTTGTCCATTAGCCGGTCTGCTGAGGTAAAAAAAGAAATCGTGTCTTATTGGATGCAAAAATCTAAATCCAGTTCAGCTGCAGCAAAGCGTCTGATCTTTGTTTTATAGAGGTAGTACATGTATTTTGAACTCATAACAAGGTTCACTTAAGTTCTTTGATGTATACCGCTAAAACTCATTAATTCATTGTTGTTGGTTGTTTCTCTGTGATAAATGATGGTGGTTTCGTATCTCAAGCTAATTCTTGGAAGGACGTGAGGACCTTGGCGCTTTTATCAAGAGAGGTACAACTTTGCACCAGAAGAAACTCTTTGCACCAAGAGAAACACTCTGCACCTCGATAAGCTCTTTGCACCCCGAGAAACACTTTGCATCACGACAAACACTGCACCTTGAACACTCTAAAAAATGAAGTGCTAATTCAGCTCTTAAAGAGCGTGTATAGTGACTTCACTATGGAGTGCTGATTTGTCTAGTTCAAATTTGAACGAGAAAAATCAGCACTCCGAAGTGCAGTCACTATACACGCTCTTTAAGAGCTGAATTAGCACTTCATTTTTTAGAGTGAAGGGTGCAGTAACCTATACAGTTAACCAGACACTTCCTCGTGCAATCAGGAATAAATGTGTGCATTTTGACACTTTTTTCATATTGGGTGCAAAATTGCATAAAAGAGGTGCTGCTAGCGTTAGGGTGTTATGGCGTAATTTGGGTGTGCGCCTGCTATCGGAGCTACCTTGGGAGATTTATAAATTGATGCAGAGGTTCGAGGGTCACGTCTTCCGGAAGGTGACGTTAAATATCGGTCTAGACGTAAAAACATTTAATGGATACATATCTGTTTAAACTCAAACACACACACCCTCACACACACGCGCACAAACGCTCACACACACACATACACTTTCGGGTGCGCAAACTTGACTTTCTTACGTGTACGAGTACGTGTGTACGCACAATCATGTACAAGCAATATTTTTTGATGAAGTCAATTCATGTTTGAGATGAATTGTAAGATATTATTTTTATTACCCTATAAAGTATTCGCGCTGGGTGACCATTGTCCGTTGACCGTCCAGATGAAATATGAAATTGACCCGAGGGGATCGACATTCCTGGGCTATATTCATATCGGGGTTAGTCTCCATGAATATGCACTGCAAGACAGTGGTGTTGAAACCAGGATTTGCAATAATATACCTTAGAGAATTATCGAATGAATTTGGGTTCCCCGAATGAACAATCGAGAAATTTCAGTTCTAGCAAGCACAGAACAATCTTTTTTATTCTTTTGGCAGAACACGGAGATGGGCTGAGTAATTGTCTTCTTCTTCTTCTTCTTTTTTCTTCTTCTTCTCCTTCTCTTGATTCAGTCAGTGGCGACAAGTCACAGTTTACAATTTTCGCCATGTTTTGTTTTATTTACTCTAGTCTTCATCGTTTTTTTATCGTTTCAGTTTATTTCTTCTCCCTTCTTTATTTTTTCTATTCTTTTCTTGACATGTACCTGAGGTATAGACTTAACTCGAGGTTTCTATTTTATCCCTCTTATTAGCATATTATTTTTGTGATTGCGCCATTGAATTATGATAGCATACCACATGAATTGATCTGTACAAAGCGTATAGAATTATAGCTTTACATTGTAATATTGTCTTTATTTTTCTTTACCCTATATATTTTTTTCATATCTTTCAGCCTTGTGTGCCTTTTGCAGAGTTTTTGCTTACGTTGTAAATACGGTATTATCACCATTACGATAAGAATCGGGTCTGTGTTGATAGACTAGTTTGTCAGTAACCTGGTCAATTTTCTGACATGCCCAGGAACCAATTCATTTACGAATTTCATCCCAATTTGTTCACTGCAGGAAGGGGTCATTCGATAACTGTCGTTCCGTTTGACCAACCAGCTGCCCAATGTGGCTCTAATTGACGTTATGTCCACCAGCAGGTGTGAATATCGCCTTTCTGATTACAAAACAAGCGCAAACGCCATTCAGTTGACATACATTTTCTATATTAAAGCCTACTATGTGTCTAAATTAACCCCTTTTATACAAAGACCGAGTGAGCATTAAGCTTTGTAGGTCAGTGGGAAAATTAACTGGGAGGGGAGGGGGCGATTAGCACCAAAGTTCTTGAAACAAAAATCCAGAAACAGATAAAATTTGAGAGACCCACCATCAACTTCTATCAATTTTCTGAAAACTAGACCTATACTTCTAAGCAGTGTTAGGTCCATCATTTGTGCCCTGTGTCACGTCCTTCGGATGGTGACATTAAAAAGTCGGTCACATCTAAATTCTAATAGAACTACGTTTGTAAACTCCAAATTCAGAAATATGAACAAGGATATTGAAAACCTTTTGTTTATAAATCAGCATTTTACACCATTAAAATCAAGGTTCCCGAATGGAAACAAAAATGTATTTTTCTTGTGATATTTTTTGTTGCAGAGGGATGTGCTTGTGCACTGTTCAAACAGTTCATCAGTCATGATGCCTCTATAAAAAGGGAAGTTTTTTCTTCAATAACACCAACAAGTGAATATTTCGTCAGCACTTTCACTTCCCAGACACATGCCGCGATTTGGATCTAAAAATATGAATAGTTTCCTGTTATGCCAGAGTTTATAAGGCCAAGGTCTTACCAAGCTGATGTATGATCTAAAGCCTAGTTAGTGACATTAACCCTTTCGATGCTCGACACAACACAATCAGCACTGTATTTGCATAGGTATTATTTGCGTAGATGCACTGCAAAAACTCCGGTGTTGATTTAACACCAGCCCAGAATCTATATTATGTCCAAACTGATGCTGTTTTATCTGGTGTTCGACCAAAACGAAACTTGTGTTGTTTAAACACTTCTCTGGAGTGGACATGTATAGATTCCGGGCAGGTGTTAAATCAACACCAGAGTTTTTGCAGTGTGGGGGTGGGCTTCGGGCCCCCACAAGGGAAGTGATAGACGATGAAGAAAAAAAATGAAAGGTAAAGTGTAAAATGCGGTATTGTTTTCACGATATTGTATGTAGCTTTTCGATTAAAATAGGTCATATGTTTGCTCCATCGCTCGCGACTTTTTTTTAATACAAATTTTCCCACATACGTCATGTTGAGCTCCCTCGACTGGCATGGCTATCGAATAAGTTAGCTTACTTATTTTGAAATGCATTTTATTGAAAAGATTATGAATCGAATGTACCATCAAACTCCATTGTCACAACAACGAAACTGACTTGCGACCGATGATATGTCATTTAGAATTAAGGTAATAGCTTTGATTCTGTCTGGAGTCAGTCCCTTTCGTTTGAATATACATAAATGATTCCAAACAGATAGAGAATTTTTTTTAGTTTGAGAGCTTCTCACGTTTCATTCTCTTGTACCTGCAGTATCCAATATAAAACCCTCGTTAGAAAGTATATCGTCAGACTATAGCCGGCGTAAATCGGAAAATTGATCGCATATGTTGTTTCAAAATCAACACCATAGATATCCTATCAATTACCTACGAAGCCGTATGCCCTAGTTTACCGTTCATAAGAAAATGATCTTTATTTCCCTGGAAATGTTTTCAAACACCCTTCCTTGTTGTCAATCAGTTCAGAGAATTTTGAATTAATTTTGATTTGTTTATTATATCAAAATAACGATCCTTTACCAAGAACATGTACCCCACCTGAGCCGATGGAATGTACCCGCTCGCTGCGATCGCAGTTAGTATAATGAATGTGAATTTCCAGATTTGCTGTCACGTCAATACTTGGCAGAAAATCTGATTTTTGACAATCATAATATTACAGACTCACAAGTAGGAGAATTTGAGCCCCCCCCCCCCCCCCCCCCGCTAGCTCGCCTTCCTCCTTTATAATATACATGTTATAAAACGAGTATCAGACACGCATAAACCATGGAGCTATAAAACATAGCTCCATGCATAATAAACCATGATGGACCTACTACAAACCCACCGGCAGACATGTACACACACACACACACACGCCGATATTTACTACACCCTCACGCACACTTAAATACACACACAAACACGCACACCCTACCCAGAAAACATTATTCACTGAAACATCTGCAGAAATAATAACCAAAACTATGGCATGTATGGAGAAGCTTAAGCCCCCCCCCCCCCTCAATTTTCCTTTATCCACCATTTTCAGTTTTGCGTATTACCATATTCCCTTCATCGTCATTAAATTTGTTATAAATTGGGGGACGTAAAAACGGCGGTGTTAAAACTGACACCAATTGGTGATAATGGAGGACCACACCCTGAGGTGTTAAAATTACACCCTAGGGATTAAACATAACACCAAAGAGTGTAAATGTAGCATCAAAAGGTGTTGTAATAACACCTATAGGTGTAAAACTAACAGCACCAATTTAACACCGGTGTAAAATAACTGGTGTGGTCCTCTATGTACACTGGTTAACACACAGTTTTTGTTGTGTAATTACAAATTCATACTTTAAAAGATATTTTATTCTTCATATGTATAAGACAATGCTAGAGAGGGCATAGAACATAATTATTTAACATGAGATCAAATTTTGATTTTTTTTGTGCATGATCAGGTTTATAGTGATAACACCAAGATTAGGAGGTGTAGTTCTTGCAGTGCGATACTACTAAACAGGCAGTACGCGGCTCAAAATTAATGTAATCATATAAATTACAATCTCACATGACTATACTCCTAGCGTGAAGTTCACACTCGGTTGAAATTGAACATCTTTTGCATCATATTCCTATTGATATATAAAACATGATTTGGCCCTGGTATTGCATGAGATCCATTCATCATATCCTGGCACATGTCGTGCATGTAGCTTATACATGGCTGGGTGTAAGGTGTCTTAATAAAACCTAAAATGACTTCTCCAGGCTTTGATCTCGATGCACACCTCTCAAATTTAATTATCTGGATTTGCTCATTATTAAGTTTTCCAAATTGGTAAAACATGCTTTCATGATTATAAACATATATTGAAAAGTGTGTATTGTAAGGATCATAACTGATCTGCCATGGATGATTAGTCTACTCTCCCAGGTTTAGTCTTAAAGGGCATACAAACTAGCACCGTTAATAGCCCCGCCTCATGTCCTCAACTACTAATATCTGGGCAGGTTCATTACCCAAAATGCAACATTGTCAGCAATGTAGTCTTGTGATTATAGACCCTCTGTTATTACAAAACAGGTACGTGTGATGCTGTAAATATATATATATATATATATATATATATATAAAGACTAGTTGTTCCTATCACGCAGGCAGTACTAAAATGGGGGCAACCTATATAAGGAAAAGCATTACGATCTTAAAGAGAAAAAGGATGATAAATTTGGATATTGCCCCCACCCACGGAACCGCCCCCGTTCCAAAGACGGCAAAGAAATCCTGACTGTGCTCAAGTTGATGTAAACAATGTGTAATGATTCATTATGCAGTTAGGGATGAGATAAAGTGATTTTAAAAAACTGTTTTCTCGAACCCTTCACATTATAACCATCTTTTTTCTCTTTTTTTTCTTTAGTACAGGAAATGCTGACCTAGATTCCACGAACCTTGAAATTGATTTGCTAGTTGACCACCCTGGAGACCACCGTACCCTATCTCTCACCAACCACTACGTCACTGGTGACGTCACACATTCCCATCTTCATGTGACGCGTAACAAATAAGAGGTAAACATATGCGATTTGCAGAAGATGTTCTTTTTTGTTATTTCCGCTCGGAAACGAACAAAACAATAAATCAATGACGTGTTGACTGCAGTGTCTTGCCGCGTCTACGTGATGTGTACATTAACGAAAATACGAGTCTAATCTTTGTGAGGAATATCAGAAAATGATGTGTTTTACGAGTTTGACATTTGACAGTTAATGTTGAGCTAAGATTATAGTACTTATATACGTTTGTTTTGATATATCAAGTAAAGTTGTACGTATGTATGTTTTTGTAACCGAGTGTTATGGAAAAGACGATGTTTTATATTTTGTTTTATCCGAGATCATGTCCACATAAAACTATTTTAGGTTCTTTAATGTTTTAGGAGCATGTTTTATCAACCTTTAGAGTAGCGTTTAAGAGAATATCATATTTGCTTTAGTAGAGGGTAAGTCCAACCAAAAGCTGTTGGTTCGAGTAAGAAGGGAAATGTGATATATGCATAACGCTAATAAAAATGATAATTGAAAATCGGATAGAAAACTGAAATTCCGACATTGAAAGTCGTTATCTTATTTTTCACATCAAACATTTGTATGCACTAGAAGGGTTAGTGTGATGGGGAAATGGGAGAAGCGAAGGTATAACATATTTTACTATTTCTTTTGTATTGTTGAATAGACTTAATATTTGAAGTAAACATGGTAAAAGCTCCTGTTGGAATCATGATAAGTTACAATAATGGCAATCCAACATGTTCACAAAAAAATGAAGCATGTTTTACATTATAGACAGAAGAAAAAATAAAATATTTTACATGTTATATTAATATTACTTTTTCTCTCTCTTTCTCCCCCCCCCCCCCCAAAAAAAAAAACAAATAGGACGCGTATGATTCCATTTTCTACTGGGACTTGTTTTGGTTGAGATAGAAGCAATCGGGCACGACGGTCAAATCTGAATCATAACACACCAGCCGAAACGTATTTTCATTGTCAGTACTTGCACCACTATCACAGGGGGCGCAATAATTTGTTACAAAAAATACCGAGAAACGCCTGGGGAGTGAGCCTACAGCAGCAGGTCCAACATCTGATATATATTTCCCTAACACTCGGGAACAAAGCAACACTGAATGTGTCAGAGTGTGTGATGATCATTACGGAAGGGACAATGCCAAGATAATAGCGAAGGATAGAGCGAAAGTTCATTGAACTCCTTCTCATTAGACTATCAGATGAAAGATATCAAGATGAGTAGGAATATAGTTCCAACCAAATGTTCCGAGTGTAAGCTAGCTGTACTTGGAAGATGCAGTGTTGGAAAGTCAGGTAAGTTATACTCCTATTTGTATATACTATGTCTTTCATAAATTCTACGTTTTCTTTCTTCACTCACCTACGTTGACAAGCCTTAACAGTTAACTACACTGCACCTCTACGCGCGCACACAGAAATACACCATAGACATTCACCCACACACACACCTACACACCCTCACCCAATGTTCCCACATCTACTACTTCTACAACACACACACACACAACCGCGCGTACCATTATCCATCATTCCTGTTTGTACGGGACGCATGAACAATTTACAATGGACGCGAATCCCCAAAATGAAAAAAAATTGTATTTTCTCCGCATCTCGCGGCAATCCAATCATCAAACGATTCTTGCGTAGGTTGTGCTTTAAGTTATCACGACGTTCGTGCGAATGTCGGACGTATCATGGTGAGACTACGGTCAGTCAAGATACACAAATAGCACGCAATTGCAGACGATCACAGACTAAATGTAAGCATTCGGCCGAACTTCGCTACTCGAGGCTTGCACGAGACGTTCGGCAAACTTTCGTAATCTGGCTAAGAAATCAAAACGCTTTTAAGATTTCGAACAAATCGCGAGTACATACGGTCTCGCAAAAAAAAGCTTTAAAAGAAAACTCTTTCTAATGTGTCATCCGTATTGATGATAGCATTACGTTTTGAACGTTTTACCGAAATGAACCATTCAGTTGTTCGCATAAAACACATCTGTCTAGATAATTCATGTGTATTTCAGTCCACCGCTATTATACGCAACTCATTCCAACCTTAAACTTGGATAATAATTGAGGCATTTTTCGACTTTTTTATTCATGTTACAGTCACACCAACGAAACCGACTCCAAACCGACCGATGGTACACAGCAAAAACTGTGGTGTTAACCGGTGTACATAGAGGACCACACCAGTTATTTTACACCGGTGTTAAATTGGTGGTGTTAGTTTTACACCTATAGGTGTTATTACAACACCTTTTGTTGTGACATTTACACTCTTTGGTGTTACGTTTAATCTCTAGGGTGTAATTTTAACACCTCGGGGTGTGGTTCTCTATTAACACCAATTGGTGTCAGTTTTAACACCGCAGTTTTTACAGTGTATGCCATTGGAAATAAAGTAATTTTGATTAATCTGGAGTAAGGGGTTTCGCGTGTGTGACTGTGGGCGCGTCGTGGTCTAGTGGTTCTGACTCTCGCCTTTCAAACAGAGGGTTGTGGGTTCGAATCCTACCCATGGCGTGTTTTCCTTCAACAAGAAATCTATCCACACTAAGCTGCTCTCGACCCAGGGGAGGTGATTGGGTACCCGGCAGGATTAATTCCTTGAATGCACCAAGCACCTTTAGCAGCTGGAGCTACTGGTAAATCGGCGCCTCATAAATGCTATATATTGACTGTACCGATAAACATAATATTTCTCTTTACTGAAAATTCTTGTACAGTTCATGAGAAGTTCAAGAGCTTTTATTTTTTGTTCTCCTTAAAATAAATCAAATCCCGTATTCAAATCCCATCATGCTCATATTTATGTCTCCTACAGCAGAAATAGATTGGTATCATGAAAACTTGTTCTGGTTTATGTTTCCCTCAAGGGTGGATCGAGATCCCTTTGAAACATGTGCCCCGTCTTACAAAGAGTTACGATTGATCCAATCAACCACAACTATGGAAAGCCAGCAACGTCATCCTGTAAAACACATGTTTGTTTTGAAGGATTTTCTAGATATGTATACGATGTATATTCGTAGATTCTTAGTTTTAATGAGAATTCAGCGTGCTCTTTTTGTTTACAGAGGACATTGTGCAAATTTCCTGAAGAAACAAAATATGAAGCTGATGGATTTCCATATACTTGAGGTTGATCGGATCAATTGTAACTCTTTGTAAGACGGGGCCCTGGAAAATATCCAGAAACGTATCAATCATGATGGATGAATAGTTAGCATCGTGAAACATGTAACGCCTGAGGGTCTACATGACCTACCTGACTTGTCTAATGGAATATTTGGGATACACTAAGATATTGTATCGGATGAAGGAAATCACAATAAAGAGAAAATATTGCAGCAGTTTGTCGAATGAACTCAAACTTGGTTAGATCAGAATGGGACGGGGGTTGTGGGGATGGGGGTCTTCTCTATGATATAAAAAAGGGGGAAAAGGTCATTATCGCTAGTAAGCCTATTTGTAAGAATTACGCGCACGCGGTGGAACATTTCTAACACGCCCGAAGCGCAGGAGAGGGCGTTAGGACTGTTCCAATGGTAACATTATTCTAATAACTGAGCAGAATTATGTGCACTATTTGTTTTATAAGATAATGACATGCATCTCTATTCTTTGATAAACCTTCCTCATCTCTCATCACAAATTGTGTGACGGACTTTATGAGACGCCGTTTGTACCAATATTTTATAGAACAATTATTTGTTTAGACTTACGATGAACTTCTGCGACGCGTTTGTCGGTCAAAAATATTGTTGCGCGCATGCGCAAGACAGAGGATACGTGGTCTGCGAAAGCCGCATAATCATATTTTGCCAAATAACCGCGACCCCGAAGTTGTGTCACAATCTCCAAAATCACAAACAGCCACATCTGTGAACTATTCCATTTCCGATGTTAAACTTTATTATTGGAAACATTAACGCTACAGGCCTAACCTCTTTTTCCCGAATTCTGGTACGGTTTTAAAAGAAGGTTCTGAAAATAAAATATGTTTACATCGGAAATACATTTCAACACGATCTTGAACGCAAAACAAGCCTAATCTCATTTTGCTCCCCACTGTCCTCGAGCGAAATAATCTTGGAAACATACCTCATTCGCACCTCATAAAAATTACTTCCAATTTGAGATAAAATGCAGAAAACTTTCGCACCTTCTGGGCTGGGAAATCTGAAATCTGTTCATGATTATTTTGTGTGAAGTGTAAACGCCTCACGGCATACCACACCTGAGCAGTGGGGGTCGCTTTCACCAAAATATTTACTTGCAAGCAGCATGGGGGGTCAGTGTAAGCATGAAGACAGCTCGTGTGGTAGACAAGAGAGTTGAACAGGCAAAAAAAACGAAGAGAGACGACGAGAGTTTAAGAGAGAGAGACGGACAGAGATAGACACAAGGATAGAAAGCAGAGAACAAAAATTGAGACATTATAGGCGGAGACCTAGAAGAAGACAAAGATAGGGAGACAGGCAAAGACACAGAGAGACAACGACAGACAAGAACGACTGTGTAATGTTGGGGAGAAGCCGAAAGCAAACTCTTGAATTACGTTCAAACTTTGAAATGTCAAGATAATCGATATATTTTTTAATATTAACACACGAAATTAGCTCTTTTACCTCATTTATCTTGCAAGATAGATGTAGAAACGTGATTTATCGAATTTGATTATCAAAAACAAAACTAGAGAGTTTAACAGACCAAATTTCATGTATAAAAGCCTTCCTTCTATAACGATAAAATATTACACATTTTCAGCTATATATTCATTGTAATATGTCTAACGAAGCGGCAAAGCATATATAGTTTGATTTTCTTTTTTTACTTTTATAAAATACTTGTTTTTGGTTTGTTTCCGTTGATGTGAGAAATTGCAGCTGTACAACCCGGGAGATCGAGTTCTAAACATTTTGGTACAATTTTTCCAGCCACCCCCCCCCCCATCGATCTCCCTGCTAAAACAAATAAAACCCGAATATTTCGTCAATCGTGATTTAAAGATAAAGACAAACATTGTGACATTTATAGGTCGTGAGTTTGACTTGACCTTCGCCAAACCAGCTCGTCTCGAGCAAGTCCTGATTTTTTTCCTATAGAATATGCGAAATTCACTAATCACTGAGACGAAGGACTATATATTCTCCGTTTCCTTGTTTGTTGACGAGTCTGAACAGCTGCTTAGAAATGTCTTCGTAAAAATTGGTCCCCAACTTTGCAAGGTGAATTCATTCTCACGGCGACGTACGAGATTCATTTCTAAAATCAATATTTGATTCACGAATTCGTGAGAAAATCGCGCGGTTTATCGCTAGTTGACATTTGGCAGTGCTAAAACTCGTTTTCCATATAACCTGTAACATCAGTCGTTAAAAAGCAATGGCGGGTGCCACCCGGGGGGGGGGGGGGCAGGGGCGAATGTGATATCAATGATTTGATAATTCTCGTATCGAATAGGTAGGCAGAAGGACAGAATAAGTTTGTATAAGGTGAGAGTTTTGCGTTTATCTTGTGCTCATGCACCCCTATATTCCATGTAGGCCCTAATTGTTTTGTGTTATTTTCTGTGGAAATTATTAATTACAATTTTGAATTTGAATGACTCGGTTGGTCAAATTCATATCATTTTGTACTGAAGTTATTCGTTATTGAATTTGCTCTAAACATTTTTCTCGAAAAGTTACGTGATTTAGTGCAACGTTCTCTTTGCGTTACATCGCGTCGTCGCGCTATCATGAATAGGGCATAAGGCCTATCCTGAAAGTAGGCCTAGATGGCGATGACTCTTGCTGCTTCTTCGTGTGCTTTTCTGCTGTATATTTTTATCCGACCTGACAGAAAGTCTGACATTCTACCACTCCCTTGCTTATTACCATGTCATGTAGGTCATACTCCTACAGTCATGACAGTGGGGAGTTTTCGTGCCAAAACAGACAACGCTTTTAAGAACATAGTAAATATATTGAAAATGGCTGTCAAATTACAAAGACTAAGTGGGAGGTCTTTGTCGAATATTGGTGAACCAGGAACAGTAGTTCCGACGTTTCGGAGCTGACGATTAAGTGAGAGATATGTCGTTTGTCTAGCGTCCAGGACGAAACTGCTGTTTTTATTCACTAATTTTCGACAAAGACTTCTTGGTTGCTCATTGTCTTGAGGAGCATTTAAAAATAGATTTTCTGTGTTCTTGAATCAGTCGTGCATCACGGAGCAAAAAACTCCTCGAGCTAGTCTGCAGGCACACAGACCCTTGGTTTTGGCAATTCGCATAATGCACAATGCAGAGTCTGAAGTAGTGAGACTAGATTCACTGTGTACTGTGACTGGCTGGCTGGCTGGCTCTACCTTACAGACAGAGCCTTTGGCGTCTAGTCTTTACTCTAGACCTGTTATTGGTTGATGTGTGAAATTCTGATTACTAGTATGGTAACTCCCGTAGGAGCTCGACAGGACAACGTTTTGCTGGTAAACGCCAAGCTGGTATTGCCTAGGAAACATTTTACGTCTCGGTTAATTAGGCATAATGGCTGACCTTAGACGACAGATAGGCCTACTACTCTCGGGCCTTTTTATTAAAGTGGAGACAATGGCAGAGTGCATGGGATTCGAACTCACAACCTTGCGATTATAAGTCCAATGCTCTATGAGTCTGTGCAATATGAGTCTGTGCTTGTAGACTAGGTCACAGTCCAGTGAGAGTAGGTTGTCATTCTGATGCCAATTAACCTCAGTAATTGCGACCAATCTTACCATCACTCGGAGGTGAGAGGTGTGTTATCTTGGTTATCTGATCTTTCATTTCATATCGTGATCTATGCTTGCGTTTCTTTATCATTGCATCTACGTGCAATAATCCAATATTTTCCCTTGACTTAAGACTCTGCATATTATAGTCTAACTTCCATACGTCGAATAAGTTCTGATCGGAACACAAAGGTTTGCAATCAATCGCTAAATACTGATGACCAATCAAGATCATCGTCGCATTCGCACTCTGTTTTAAATACTGACCGGGAACCAATAAGTGCGGTTCTTTCATATTTGCAATTCATCCCAAACCTTTCTGTTACGGAGCCCAGACCTGCATGCATGGGACCGTTTCATGAAAGTTGTCTTTCTCTGACATGTCAGTTACCATGGGAACAGTCAAGAGACCCGTACTTCTCAACCAATCAAAGCCAATGATTTCACTGAAATTGTCAGCGCCTGCAATAATCAGTGCTTAAAGCAAGTTTCATAAAATGCCCCTCCCCAGAATATGCCAAAAGCGTATGTTAATAACACCGAAGTCCTATTTGCCTAACGTCGAATTGATGATCTGTGATCTAAAGATGAAGATCGAATTTTTAACCATTTGTAAATATTTCACCCCCTTCCCCCCAAAAAAAAAAATCGAATCACAAACTAACTCTATTGATTGGTAGATAATCAAATTGCGTTTGTAGATGCTTAATGGCCAGATGACATTTTCTTTTGTTTGTGCAACAGTACCATACGAACAAATGGAGAGGGAATGAGATGGGGGTAAAGGGGGTTGGGGTGGAAGAGGTGGGGTAGTTGGTCGCCCCTGTCAATCATTTTGAAATATAGCTCGACAGAAACGACGCGTAAAACAGTAGATTTTCTATTTCACTTCTATCCACGAAACTTCTTAGAGACGAACATCAAAATGTTTTTGGCCCGTGTTTTCAGATGAAATGATGTCTTTCCCGCGATGGACCAGTTCCTAAAAAACATATACGTGGCAAAAACTTAATATAATCACTGTTGTCGTGAAAACCATGCATTGAAATGTACTAAGATGAGTTAAAACATTCATATTGTGTTTTTTAGAACCAAAAATATATTTTCATCTTGTCATCTTCACAGTAAGCCTTACACTTTTTAGCAAGAGGCGTGTCTAGGCACCACCGTTGTCGTGGCAACGGGGGTATGATTTAATTCAGAGGAAATGGATGTTCATCCTGGTATGCAATGTTTAGAAACATATGACAGGATACATCTGGAAACTATCTCTGAACAGTCAAAACTAAACTATCTGTCAAATAAAAGAAAAATATATTTCATCTGAGGGGCTAGGATGCTCAACGATGCGTGTATGACTTTCAGTATCGTCAATGATGAATGCAAACTAGATTAAATCAGAAACATTTGATTGATGAACCATGATGGAGCTATTCCAGAGATAATGTAATAGCTCTATGGATGAACAGCACACGCACTGATTAATTGAGGAGATTTGTGATAAGCTTGGTGCAGCAAATGAGAATTGGAATTAGGGCTATAATTTTCCGGACTGACCGCTACGTCTCTAAAGTCATTTTCTATGGAGTATTTGTCCCATTACTCTGTAAATATGTGAAGGTACATATTTGTAGATACTTTGTAAATAAAATTGTTTATGAAATGATTTTGAAAAAGAAATGTCCTATGATAGTGTCCCCAATACCCGAATTAGGGTGACATAGGTCAAATAAACTCCGGGATAAAATCATTGTCATTGTCAACCACACAAGCAAGAAACTTTAACTAAATGAAAGGGCATGATTTGATGGGTAAATCTTTTTGCAATCAGATAGGATGTGAGAACGGATTGGAGATGTTGGGGGTGATTAATTTCCTACTCTCGAATTTCATCCACAACTTGAAGGAGAACTCATCCGGGGGAAACGAAATGTGACGTCATCGTGATCTCGAGATGGAAAAGACACGTGACTTATTGCATTCTCTGTGATTATTCGATAGGATCAATATTGCGAATTTTATTTTATAATTGATTCGTATACAACACAAAATAACGCGTGTTGCCGTTCTATTTGTTACCCTGTTTGTTCAATTAAATAAAATGATTAGGCCTAAATCATTAAAATAATATTCAGTTATGGGAATAGCTGGTAATTAATAATTTCAATCTCCACATTAATAATAATTGGATCTTCATTTCATTAACTTCATCATGGCTCCAGGAAGTCAAGTTGTCAAGAAAGGCTCCCAAAAAATAACAACGAAAATTCACCCGCTACGGGCCTAGTCTACAGGCACAGACCCCGCTGGTTTTCGCAATTTGCATAGTGCATAAGACAGAGTCTGAAGTAGTGAGACTAGATGTATTATGTACTGTGGCTGTCTCTAGCCTACAGACAGAACTAGTCTTCACTCAAGAACGGGGTAATTGGGTAAAGTTTCATATACGAGTCTGTGCTTGAAGGCTACTACTAAATTCACTCTTTATCTATTCATATTTTTGTTTATTTATTTTTGGTTTATCCCCGTTATAGAATGCAAAAATTTCGTCTGTAGGCCTTTTCCAGAAAAAAATATTCTTGCCTCCGTTACACAAAGAGTAACGATCAGTCGTTAAATGGACAGACCAATGAAGATCAATGTTACACGCGCATTTAGTTCAAAATACTGACAAGGAACCAATCAGAAGAGTTCGTTCATATTTGCTATTCATCGCTTAGCTTTGCGTTACGGAGCCCTTGTGTCCGTCTCCAGCTCCCTGCGTGCCTCCAGCCCACCGCTCTTTTCTGTCGTAATAAGTGAAAGTGCTCCTTGGTGCCGCCTCAACTTGGCCTTGTCTTGTCCCGTCTGGGAGTTGACAGATTCCCTTTTCTCTTATTTCAGGATCCAATTTCGCATCTTTACCCGACGCTAATGAACTCTTATCTATCGCCTTCGTGACCCCGGGGTCGCGTACTTGACCTCGGGTCCCCCATAGGTCACGTGACCGCTCAGGACAGACAGCAACAATAAATCAATTCCTCCATCATTTGGCATCATCTTTGGGGACAAGAGAGATGATGAGAAATGTTGTCCAAATAAATCTAACGTCAGTTTTGGTATTCTGCCACCCCCTGCCATTTCGATATTTTTGAAAGCTCTGTGTTTTTTGCCTTTTCTAGATCTAATGTAGGCCTAACTTGGTAATTTTAATGCGATGGGCTAATTTGGCCCCCTCCTCTTTATATCCGTCACCACTGGCATACAGTGGGGGCTAGGGGGCATGGACCCCCCCCCCCCCTCAAAAAAAATCACGACCAAGAAAAACGAAAGGATGAACAAAAAGAAAAGGAGATGGAAAAGGCAATTTAGAATATAATTTTCTGAATACATGTAATATGAAAAAAAGAATCTGTCACAAAAATTAGATACTTGCGTTAAAAGGATAAAAGATTTTGCTCTCTCGATTCGCTCGCTCCCATGCATCATGTCTGGTTCCCTAAATTTTGGCCCATGACTCCCCTGATCGTCATGTGGGTGGATGGGGGGGGGGGTTATGGTAAATTATGTGATTTCTTCCACAGAATTTAACAAATCAAAATGGTAGCCATCACCTGAACAAAGAGGAGGATGGGGGGAAATGAAGATGAATGTTTTTAAGGTATTTCTCAATTATGCCCCTCCTGCTATTTGAAGCCCCCCCCCCCCCGCTGGAAAGCGGTGGAGACACACGGTGACAAAAGGGAATCTTATAGGCCTAAGGTTCATTTAAATTTCTTTCTATCCCATCCAACAGACCAATACGCGCTTCATGAAGCGATTATGTTCGTTATACTAAAAGTTTTGTTCAGGCTAATTGCTGTCGCCCCCCACCCCCCCCCCCCACCCTCTCTCTGCCCCCCCCCCCCTCTCTCTCTCTCTCTCTCTCGCTCTCTCGATCCCTCTAACTCACTCTTTTATCATCTTATAGGCGTTTCCCTTTTTTTCATCATCACCAGATGACTGATGATGATGCCCGAAAGAAATGGAAAATGTTATTAAAATCAGAATGTGAGTTGTCTTGGCAACCTGTGATCTTCAAAAAACACGTGATCAAACTGATGCAAAATTAGGGGATGAAGAAGAAAGGCAAAAAAAAAGTGGAGTCTAGATGTTTGTTATCTCAGTTGTCGGACGGACATCCTTCTCCAAATACATCTGGGACCGGTTTCATAATACTTGTTATAATAACGAATTCGCAATAACAGTTAAAAGCTACTGAAATCATTCAATCTGATTGGTTGATAGTGAAGTTTGTTATACAAATTGTCTATTTGCTAGTCTTCACAACACGGGACCCATTTATCCTTTGTATTATCCTCCCATGGGCGGAAATCCCAGGGGAGACAGGGGACGTGTCCCCCCTACTAAAAATAGAAGGGGTGACACAATATCAAATGTCCCCCCTACTATTTTAGGTCTTTGGTGATGCTAAGAAATGTATCACTCAAAATGTGAATAAAACGTACGTTTTCGGACGAGATGACTTTTTTTTTCTTTTTTCTTTTGCTTGTCAAATATATTTTCGTCGAAATGACCTTAAATTTTAGGTAATAGCCTTCTTTTTTTTTTTTTTTGGCTTGTCAAATTTTCCAGACCCTTGTCCCCCCTACCTTTTGGGAGAGATTTCCGCCCCTGTATCCTCCTAATTCATAATATTTTAAGCTCTGCCGAAAAAGTTGGATTCGATAAATGTGCGTAGAACACTGATACTAGTAACATTTAAATGTTACAATACATAGTATACTGCACTTTATACTGGCATATATTTCAGAGAGCGGGAGCTCTAGCCTTTTTATCGATTGATTCTTCGTAGACAAAGTCAACGACGCCTTTTTAACTCGTTTCGTAATTACATCTTAAAACGTCCATGCCATTCCATGCTTGAAAATTAGGTGTATACCAAAATAAATGAATAGATGAAATGAAAAAAAAGACCGTTCGTCTTGAGTTGAGTCGCTCTCTATAACACTTAGAAAAAATGTTTTTAAAAGACCGACCATTAACTGTTGGTTGAAATAATACTGCGTATAAAACAAATGGGGATTTCTCTTAACCAACAGTTAATATTCACAAACATTCTGGGTTGGTTAAAACAGAGGGTAGGCTGTGTCTGCATGAAAACGTCTTTTGTAATGATGTAAACGCTGTATACTTCTGTGAACCTTACAGTTGTTTCACAATAAACAAGCAATTTATTAAGATGAAATTATTAAAGATTAAACTGTGTTTGACATTCTCAACCCTACTTTAAAGTTCACAGCGTAGTTAAGTTCAGTTCAGTTTGTTTATTTTCTCAGCATAAAAAAGGTATACATACAAAGTACAGGAATGACAAATAATATAAGAGAAATTGGAAACTACAGAAAAGTTTGTAAAAACTTGTGAGTAGTAGTTCCCAGTACATTGAATGAAAATAACAATGAATGAAAAATATACACACAGCATCAACAAACACCAGCAGACACATAGGGAGGATGGGGCGTAGTGTAAAACTTTAAAAAACATTTTCACTGTATACAAGCAGGCATCGATCAGGCAATAATAGAGCGAGTCTGAATTGAAATTTGGTTACCAAGATTTATTTATGATTATTGTATAATTCAGGTTGATTGATAATGTAGGCCGCTATTGCTAGGCAGTTATAATGGTTAAGATGCAGTATTTACAAAGAAATCTGATTTTACATGGATATTCAGGGACCATTGTTCGGTCAATCGATGTGATCGGCCGACACTGGTTCATTCGTCTGTATTTGTGATATTTTTAGATTTGAACAGGAAAAGGCGGGTGTTTTAGGTAGTTTCTTTACGATATGAGAATGATGTAGATCGAAAGAGAGACAGTGAGAGTTCGAGACAAACAGACAGAGTGAGAAAGAGATAGAAAGAGAGAGAGGGGGGAGCGAATGAGAAGTTATCTTTTATTAAACAAGTCACTATCCACGTTGTATCCATCCAATAAAACTTCCGTTTTCATTGAAAATGGTGATGTTATTTCCATTAGAAGCAGGTGAAATCTGCACTGCACTTTTTTCATAATTTCCTTTTGAAAACATTCAGTTAGCAGACGATAATCAAAGTAAAGTAATCAAAGCGAAGTAATCGATCTTATCGCTAGCCAGGTGTGGGGGCGCTATACTAAAAGAAGAATTTAGTTGTCGAAGACTGATGCACCGACTTTCCGTTCATATTGTACTGTTTTATTTATTTATTAATTTACTTTATTTCGTTCACAGTGCACTGGACAGGTGCAAATTTTGGTATGATAATATAATTCATTTCTTGAAAAAAAAACGACTATCGATAATATAGCTCGTCTCTGCTACTGGCGTATTATAGACTTATCAGGGTGTTTGATAATTTTGCTTTATTGATCATGTTTTATCTTTTTATCTCCATAGCAACCATAGTGAGGTACCTGACTAAACGCTTCATTTGGGAGTACGATCCGACATTAGGTAAGGATGCAAACATTAAGTTGTTTTTCGATCAGTAATTTTATCTCCCCTTTTCTTTCTTTCTTCCTCCATTCTCCTCCGCCCCTCTCCTCCTCCTCCTTTAACTTCCTCCTCATACCTCTTCCCCCACCCCTCCCTTCTCCACATTCCTCCTCTTATTCTTCCTCCTCCTCCTATACCTCTTCCTCATCCCCCTCCTTCATCTTCTTCCTCCTCCTCTTCTCCCCTCTCCTCCCGCTCCTTCATCTTAATTCCTCCTCCTCCTGCTCCTTCAACTTTCCTCCCCTTCCCTCCCTCCCCCTCCTTCCTCCTCCTTCATCTTTCCTCCCCCTCCCTCCCTCCCCCTCCTTCCTCTTCCTGCTCCTTCATCTTTCCTCCCCCACCCTCCTCCTCCTGCATCTTTCCTCCCCCTCCTGCTCCTTCATCTTCCTCCCCCTCCCTCCTCCTTCATCTTCCTCCCCCTCCCTCCCTCCCCCTCCTTCCTCTTCCTTTTTCTTCATCTTTCCTCCCCCACCCTCCTCCTGCATCTTTCCTCCCCCTCCCTCCCTCCTCCTGCTCCTTCATCTTTCCTCCCCCTCCCTCCCTCCTCCTGCTCCTTCATCTTTCCTCCCCCTCCCTCCTCCTGCTCCTTCATCTGTCCTCCCTCCCCCTCCTTCCTCCTCCTGCTCCTTCATCTTTCCTCCCCCTCCTTCCTCCTGCTGCTCCTTCATCTTTCCTCCCCCTCCTTCTCCTGCTCCTTCATCTTTCCTCCCCCTCCTTCTCCTGCTCCTTCATCTTTCCTCCCCTCCTTCTCCTGCTCCTTCATCTTTCCTCCCCCTCCTTCCTCCTCCTGCTCCTTCATCTTTCCTCCTCCTCCATTCCCCTCTCCTCCTCCCTTACTCCTCACAAACATTCATCTTCCTCCTCCTACATCACCTACTCCTTCCCCTTCCTACCGCTCCTTCATCTCCATCCCCTTGTTCTCCTACTACTCGTTCCTCCTTCTCTTCCTCCTCTTCTTCCTATTGTTATCAATATTATTGTTATTATTTCATTTTACTTTTGATACTATCACATATAAACAATAATGAAAGTTGATACCTAGTTTAAATAGGGAGTTTACCATTTTTTTCTTTCTCATCTACATCCACTAACAGAATTTATATACCGCCACCAGACGGCCGTTGATGATGAGCTTGTTTCCATGGAGATATTAGATACAGCTGGGCAGGTGAGTTTTATTTCATCTTCTTTTTTTCCCCACACTACGTGACCTTCATTGATAGAACCTTCTCTTTTTTAGGAAAATTATGTTACATGTGTACAATGATTAGAAAATCAATTAAATATGAAACAGAGACGTAAACAGAACAATTGGTTCTCCAATTTTTTGACGAAGATTTTCCAGCTGCTCTTTTTCATTTGACGGGCAAATTTAATACATTTACTGTATTTTTTAATTCCTTTCACGCCGTGGAGCAACATCTCCCTTTCATTTTTATGCAAGAATTACTATGTTAAAGTGTAGATTTGATAAGTTCTCAATGAAAGATTCTCACAATTCGTTCTGCGTGTTTGAAATATGAGAATATGACTTTAGGCCTGTGTCCTCTGCTCATACACTAGCGGGGGTAATATATCATGTATATTATCAGCGACCCATAAATGCTACATTATTGTTATCATAAAAAAATAACCTTATTATTATTATTAGGTTTTATATTTGATTTTTTTTCCCCAAAATATTGTTATATTTCATATCTACAGGAGATAGATAGCATACAGAGAGAGGGTCACGTGAGATGGGGCGACGGGTTTCTCGTGATCTATAGCATAACGGACCGGAAGAGCTTTGAAGAGGTCGTCCAGATCAAAAACTTTCTCGACGAGATCAAAAAGGCGCGGAACGTCTCCGTCGTCATCGTCGCCAACAAGTGCGACCTCGATCACATGCGGGAGGTCAGCACGGAGGAGGGGGAGAAGATGGCGCAGGACCTCGCGTGCGCGTTCTACGAGTCGTCCGCGTGCCGCGGAGACGAGAGCATACCGGAAGCCTTTCATGAACTGTACCGTGAAGTCAGGCGACGGCGGGCGATGGAAGGGAACAAGTCGCGCAGGCGGAGCTCCATTCAACAGATGAAACAAGTTCTGAATAAAACATTAACGAAGATTAACAACAGACAATGATCATTGCGATACATCGAGATATTTCGTGAAAGGATAATGTACTATTTTTGTCATCATTGTTATACATTTTCAGAGAACTTCACATCTTTCAGGAGTGGACATAAGTCACATATTTCTTCGTGATCTCCCCTGTAAGTCCTTTGTTGTCAAAATGGACACAAATAAACTATGAATATATATCTTGTGAGACAATAAATTGGTTATATAATCATCTTTTCAAGCATTGGTAAATGACAAGGTCATTTAAGGGCAAAATGCCAATCGGATCAGAGACTGCAAACTTCGAACCACATACACCGCTTATAACCTAGGAAGCCTCTACTTCCATGATATAAGATGTACATTGACAGGTGAATGAACAGACAATTTATCATTACTAATGGAATGGGAGTTTAAGCAGCAATCCAACAGCAACATCTCAGTTATTGCAGTTTATTTCATATGAGTTAAATTGCACCAGATTGTTATTATTGAAATTTTTGTAAACATATATTCAATGACTTGACTAGTAGAACTGAGTTATTTCTATATCATGGGCAGTAAAAAAGGTTTAACAGTTTAAAAAGGTCTGAACATGCCAATGTCGCAAATGTGCACGATACTACACATAAACCCCAAGGAGATGTAATTTACTTGGCACTTTAAGAGTTAATTAAGTGATAAAAACACGATGGCCTGTGAACATGCCTGTTGACTATTTTGAATTATCAACTATGAACATTCAGTATCAACCAAGTACAACATTATTTGTACATGTAAGTAATTAATAATTTTTGGGGGCATGGGTCCCTAAACAAATAATTATTTTCAAGGTTCTGTCTCTGCTATTTCATCCAGAGTTAGAACTTGTGCAAAGAATCCCCTTTAACTTGGCAAAAGTAGAAACATCAATGAATTTGAAAAGCAACAATTTCTATGAAGTTAATAAGTAGAAGAGGCTTTCCCATAATCAGGAGAAAAACATGATTCATTCTTGCCCTCACTATTGATTAGAATAGCAAGACTAACAGATTCGTTTTATTTGATTCATGAACAAGGGCTTCTCCCTTGGGGCCTGGTTCATAAAAAATTACAACTAAAGTAACTTTGCAACTATTGTAACTTCCATGGAAACCTGAATTGTGCTAAGCCCTGTTACCATGGTAGTTACCATAAAAGCAAAATGACCATTGTTACAACTCTTCATGAAACGGGCCCGAGCAGAAGACAAGAATATCTAGTCAGCAACGATGTCCAATGAAGGATGAAGCGTGGAAATAATCAATAGAAATAATCAATGATTAATTAAATGACAAGATTTAACATAAAAATTGCTGTAAAGGTACAATTATTATCAGGCTTTTATGATTTAGACTGCAGAAGAACGATGTCCAATGAAGGATTAAGTGTGGAAATAATGATAAGAAATAATAAATTATTAATAAGAAGACAAGATTTTACATGAATATTCCTGTAAAGTTACAAGTATTGGGCTATTGGTGTTACAGTTACATAACATTGAACCAACTCCAGACTGATTAAAGCTATTTCATATATTTCATAATTACTTTGATTTTCAACCACATACCATCGGTTGATTTGGAGTCGGCCTTGTTGGTGCGACTGCAATATCATAGACAAAAGAGACATAGTTCATTCTACTTTTGTTTCCCTGGTTTTCCTCCAAAAGGTTTCTTCAGGAGATTTGGCAGAAACAGGCAAAGTAGAAGATATTATTCCAATGATTACTATTATTACAATCAGTGATGTTCTACAAGTTCAGTAAAACAGCTTTTTGGCAGTAGTCAATTCCGTCTTCCGTGCACGAGTTTGCCCACCAATTTCCACCCTAATTTCATTCACATTTGTTGCATCCAAATAATTTCTGCAACTATAAAATGAGTTACTCTTACTGAAGTAACTCTTTAAGGCAAAGCTCTATAAGTAGATACAGAGGGGTTGATATTATTAACAATGTGTGTTGACATCAACTTCTAAAAAATTAATAAATAGCAGACAACTAAACAATTCTATACCTAGTTATGCTCATTGGACAGTAAAATGAAAAAAAAAAGAATGATTGATACTAGTATCAGCACATCTTTCCACAATTCATCTAAACTCATCCCTCCCCCCTCAAATCTCTCTCTCTCCATTTATCTGTCTCTCCCTCTCTCTCTGCCTTTAACTCCCCGTCTCTCCCCTGCCTTCATGCTGGAAAGCAAATTCACAGAAAATATCAAAAGAACAAAATGTTAACTATCTCTTCAGAATCATTTCAACATGCCAAGAGTATAAAATATGTCAGTGTACTTGATTTGATGTTCAATGACATAATTCCTCTTACAGCTTAAAAATACGTTACTACATTAACTATTAGCATACTACATTAACTAAAGCAATCTGTTGTAAAGTGGTGGTGTGTCTATCAATTTTGTTCTACGTGTTTTGATAAACGAGTCCAAATACAAATATTAACTGAAAGTCATTTTACTGTGAAATATTTTCTCATGAAATCTCATTGTAAATAGTTATTTGTGTAATGATAAAGAGCTATGTTTTGAATGTGAGGATTTTTTTTATAAAATGGGTACAAATGTTTAATAAATGATTTGTCTCTTTAAACCACAGCACTTTTCATGCTTGCTTTATTTACTAAATTTTTAACTACATGTACTTGCAGGGGCAGATCGAACATCGAACAGGGGGGACATTTTTGCTCAGAAAAGTTTTAACAAGCCCCCCCCCCCCCTAAAAATGTCTTCACTCCCAAATATGTAGCTCATTTATGTCAAGACAAATTTGACATGCAAAAAACACAATTTGCACAATTTTTTTATGACTCTGGAAGGCACAGGCCAGTTGTGCCCCTTCCTAAATTCGTTACCGACTACTTGTATGAATTGATGCTAATTGCTTGGACTTCTGGGGAGTATTTCATGAAACAAATAGTGATTTTTCCCTTGTTATTGTTATAAGCTACTGAAATCCTTGCATCTGATTGGCTCAGAGCACATAAGGTGGTAAAATTCACCGACAAAACTTTTCATGAAACGCTCCCCAGATTTTCAGAGCTCTGGAGAATAGTTCATATCCAGTTCTGAACGTTTCTTATGTGACAGTCACACAAACAAACCGATCAAAGCTATAACTTAAGACATACCGTCAGTCGGTGTGGAGTCAGTTCATTGGTAGATGGGAGCATTAAATTTGACAGAGTTGGTGGGAAGAAATCTTCAACAAACTTGGCTTTCCTGCCTAAATCTTTAACAATGAGTAGACCTAGGAATAAACCCATACTTCGAATACCTTCCAGATCACCCTATTTAAGTATTTTTTTTTGCTTTCTATAGGAAAGTATCATCGCATTTTAAAACAACATACATTCTTTTTTACTATCATTTTCCCTGGTTTATCTATGCCCATGTTTTATAGGTAATGAATCAAACAGACAAATATACTAAATGAAAATACAATAATTAATCTTCTTCCAAATACAAAAATACACATTTAATGTGTCCTTTCTTTATTACCAAGTACTATTATCTCACAAATAGAGTAAAGAAAACAATCAATAAACATATAATGTATCAGTATTTAAATGAGCAAAAAATGGCAAGTGCAGGGACAGGGGAAAGTGCTACAGCATCCACCCCCCCCCCCCCGGTTACACTTTGCAATTCTGAAGGTTCGTAATTCCGAAACAGGTAAATTGCCCATACCTCGATGTTCGTTAATCCGAAAACATAAAAGGGTTCGTTAATCTGAACATTTGTGGCATTATTCCGAACGTTCGATAATCCGAAAACGAAATAAGATTCGATGTTCCGAGGGTTCGTTAATCCGAAAACGAAATAAGATCCGTTGTTCCGAAGGTTCGTTAGTCCGAAAACGAAGTAAGGTTCGTTAATCATTTCGTTTTCGGACTAACAAACCTTCGGAATTATGAACCTCATTTCGTTTTCGGACTAACGAACCTTCCGAATAACAAAGCTTCGGAATTAAGAATGTATGCGCCCCTCCCCTTCCTGGATTTATACACCGATTTATATCAATCTGTATACAGTTTAATGATTGTAGTGTTGAGCTGAGAGAAATGGAAGACAAATTTCTTTATAAATCAATAGTAATTTTAACAAGATGGTAAGTGTCCTAAGAGACCAAAATCAAATAACAAAAAATATAAAAAATTTGAATTACACTGTTGAATGTCTATAATCTCACAAAATTTCAGTATCAAACGGATCTCGAATGTTTCACTGTCATGATATAAAACTCAATTATATACTTTTCATAGCCTCAGGGGTCTGCTGAACATTTTTCTACTTTGGCCAACAGGCTAATGGCAATCCCATCAGAAGTTACCTGGTCAAATGATGCATTAATTCACAATATTTCATGCAACAATAAACTTAAATTTTGATTAGCCACAATGGCTGACAGCTTAAAATTCCATAAAATTATCAACTTTTTTTTGTACGTCCAACCCCCATTTTTCTCAAGTCATACTTCACTTTATAAACTGACCAAGTCATGGTCGTTTGTGAACATTACAAATCAGAGACAGAAAAATTCATGAAGGTCCCACACATAGAGAGTCAGACGTACATATTTTATGGAATTACCTTATATCAATAGCAAAGAGCTTCCCATTTTGGCACTTCATACTATTTTTAAAGTCTGATTTCATGACCTCCCATGTAAGCAGCTCCACCATGTAGGGCTTCCTAAAAGTTACATAAAATACCATCTTCACAAATAAATTGAACATGATTTCATCTGTTCATTAAACATTTCAGTTCATTATTAGTTACATGTCCCTAAAAAAAAATATTTGAGACACAGTCATACTTTGAAATAATATTGTAGAAAACATTGTGCACCCTATTCTTGCACCTTATAATTATTAATGAAGCCTCATTTAGATTCAATGAGACAAGATATGGGTCCCGTAACACAAAGGTTAGCGATTGATTGCTAATTTCAAAGATCAATTTTTATTGGTTCATAGTCTACATAGCAAAAAGCGCATGCAACAAGGATCTTGACTGGTCATTTCATTTAGCGATTGATCACTAACCTTTGTGTTACGGCTCCCTGATCACTTTTCATAGATTTTGAATACTGTCGGAAAAAAATCACCCACATTTTATTCTTATGAACATGCATTACATGCTTTGGTCCATATTCTGAAGTCAGGTTAACTTAGGCCATGGTCTAAATCTGTGCTTAAAATTATGGGAAGCCAAAAGTGTAAAAATCTTGTTAACAGTGTATGTTTCTTATGTGTAATTTTCTCTTTCATCGTGCTATAATGGCAAAGAAAACTGATTCAGTTATTATTCCCAGACAGTTATGAATGACCCGAGTAAGAGATGAGCTAATCAATCAAACCTGTAGTGCATCAGTCAAACCACAACTTTAGAAGAAGTTTAACTTAACCCCTGATTCAGAATACGGGCTTCAAGTCTATAAAATTGTCTAAATTTGTGCTGGCAATCTCATGGCATCACAATGATTCCACTATGTCATCATAAACCATGATAAATACAGTAAGTCAAAACAAAAATGATATAAAAGTATACAATAAGATGTGGTGAGTCTCTCCATACATCCAGCATAATTTTTCACATTTTGTGCTAACTTTTCTAATGGACCACAATGATTTGTCACCTTGCGACGAAAAACTGCTCCGTAAGCTCCGTAAGCCTAAAGACATTTTGGATGCTTAATATCCTACTGACTTTGTACACAAAATGATCCTGTGCTTAGTTACTAATAGCTTTGTTGTTGAAAAATGTTGGCTTTAGGTTGAGTCCCCAGTTTTCCATTTTCCCAAAACACAAATTCAGACATACCCCGTCTCGAGCTTCAGGTGTGAGATTACCGTCTTTGAGAATCTTGCCCATCGCCCAAAATCTCTTTCTCATGCCGGTATCACAGCCTATCCCCATATATAATAATAATAGGCACTTGTATAGCGCCATCTATCTAGAAATATTCTATTCCGAGGCGCGTTGTTACTATTATTACCCTTTAGCTCGAGCTACCTTTCAGCGCTCGTGCATTCAAGGAATTAATCCTGCCGGGTACCCATTCACTTCACCTGGGTCGAGTGCAGCACAATGTGGATAAATTTCTTGCTGAAGGAAATTACGCCATGGCTGGGATTCGACCCACGACCCTCTGTTTCAAAGTCAGAAGACTTATCCACTGGGCCACAACGCTCCAACATATATTATGTATTATGTATATATCATACACAATTATGTTATGTATTATGTACGTACTGTACATAATGCCTGTGATATCACACTGAGTCACAGAAAATCTCATGCACAGCTGGGGCCCGTTTCATAAAACTTTTTATAACGAATTTGCAATTACAGTTTAAAGCTACTGAAATCATTCAATTTCATAGGCTCATCAGAAACTGCAATTTTTTTGTATTAAAATGTGTCTTCATGAAACGGGCCCTGGGTCTTTGAAGTTAGCATCTCTGCAAATTCTGTGTTCTATTTTGTGATCTCTGTTGACATGTACAAAACAATTGTACATGAAGATAGCAGATAAAAATCTAGGCAAAGCCAAGTTTCTAATCAACATACAGGCACTGCAGTATGCAGATAGCAGATTGGCAACATATTGTAAGCACTCTGAACAGCATGAACAAGATGATTTGCAGATTTTTCACTGATACATCGTTTTTGTATCATAGGAATTCACTTCAATTTTCATGATTTTACCTGTATTTTTCATAATTCAATCCGAAGGGGCCTGAAAACATTGGTTTCGTGAAATTCCGTCAATTCCATTTTCTCCCTAAATTCTGTATTGTGGTAAACTGGGGACTCTTGTCTTTGGGATTATTGTGCAGTGTATGACCTCAAAAATCCTCTTTAAAAATGAGCATACCCTGATTAACATACATGTTGATATGAGAATCTCATCGGACCTCATCTGTCTGTCTCTCCTTCTAATAGTTGATGATAGGCCTTCATACCGGCTTCCTGATACTGCCTCGCTACCTCAGCTGGATTAGATGCCTAAAAAAGAAGTGGAAAGGAATGAATGGATTACGCCAGAAATCACTGCAGATATAATAGTCAGATAAAAAATGGACAATTTGTGCATTTCATAATACATGGGCACAAGAGCGACCACAGTGTACTCAACACCATGCATTAATCAGTGTTTCGGAAAGTGGAAAAAAGTGGGCCAGATACAAAAAGGTTGGACATTTCATGAAAAAAGCCCACTTGGAGATAATAATTAGAACTATATGGGTGGTCATTATGGCCAACATACCCCAAATTTTAAAGGGGAAGTCTGCCCCAAGAAAAAGTTGATTTGAATAAATAGAGAAAAATCAAACAAAAATAACGATGAAAACTTCATCAAAATCGGATGTAAAATAAGAAAATTATTATTTTTCACAAAACAGTTATATGCACAATTCAGTGTGATATGCAAATGAGAGAGTCGATGATGTCACTCACTATTTCTTTTGTTTGTTTGAATTATACAATATTTCAATTTTTACGAATTTGACAAATAGGACCCTCTTGTTTGAACCACAAAATGTTAAAACAATAGAATCCCACATGTTCAGGGAGGAATGATTTTTTTTCACATGACAATGAGGAGAAAATTGAAATACTTCATATTACACATAATGAAATACAAAAGAATTAGTGAGTGAGTGATGTAATCGGTCCCCTCATTTGCATACCGACCAGGATGTGCATATAACCGTTTTGTGAAATTAAGCAAAACTTTAAAATGTCATTACTTTCTTATTTTAGATCGGATTTTGATGAAATTTTCAGTGTTATGCTTGTCTGATATTTCTCTTTCCATTCAAAGCAGCTTTTTGTTGGGGTGGACTTGTCCTTTAAACACTGAAAGAAGTGTAAGTTAATACATGACCTTAGAAATATTTTGAAAAGAGTTAAAAACTAATAAAGTGAAATATCAAATGATCCCTTAACCCTAATTCTCCCGTGGGGGCCATAATGGCCCCCCCCTCAACAATTTTCGCGATATATCTGCTGCGCGAAATTTTTTCACCTCGCAGCTCACTGACTTTTTACATTCAAGTCTCGCGCAAATTTTTGAGACCAAAGTTGTGATGCCCGGGTAACGGTTACAATGCAAGTGCATGTCAGACCCAAAATTGCTCATAAACGTGATTTCATGTACAAATCCAATGCAAATTGCGTATTTAGCCAAAATTCATAAATGTATCATTATTTCTACTATTACTGATTAAACTGAATTAATTTTGCCTTGTTTATGATCAGAATTATGTCTGGAACAACTTCCATTGAAAAAACAATAAAAAACAAAATGTAGAAAAACAAAGAAATACATAACAAATTCATAAAACAATAAAATACATAAGAAATTTATTTCCAAACCAAAGTTTTTTTGAATTACGATTGTGAAGGATGCTACAAAGAAAATTTTTACCAAAAATTAGCATTCTAGGAGCTTTATTTAGTGAATTAGAGCAAAAAGTATGATTTATGCATAAATTTAATAGCATAATTAATTCATACAAAATAAAATCTCATTATTTTGGAAAATTTTACCATACAGCCTTGTAGATTACATCACACACTACCAGCGTGCAAATTTTTGCGTCGCTCGCGCGATCGGCGGCCAAGATCTTAAGGGGGGGCCATGATGGCCCCCCCCCGGGAATGACAAGAATCAAAATACCCCGGGAGATTTAGGGTTAAAAGAATGTCAGATAGCATGAGAGACTACTTCATAATGAAGTTGATGACAACAATCAGTTACCTATCACTAATAAATGAAATATTTCATAGCCTGTAATAAGACAGCCTGTGTGATACAGGCCATAATCTCTACAATGAGGTTTAACGTTACCTGGTAAATGCCTCGTCCAACGATGATGATGTCACTCTTCCTGTTGGTTATGACCTCCGCAGGAGTCAAGTACTGCTGACCTAGGTTGTCCTTCCCTTCGGAAAGCTTCACACCTATAAAACAAGCAAGAATGTCATGGCAAAACTTCAAATATCGTTTGATAAAAACAAAATATAAAATTCTGTAAAGTTGTCCCTCTCCCTTAATCCCTGTTGCCTCATCATCTCTTTAAGGAGTAGAATCATAATTTTTTATTGTGTTTTAGGGTTTTACAGTTTGCAGATGATAGTAGGTTTATTAACGCTTTTCTTAGTTGGAAAATTTATAAATGTAGCCACTGACAGGCAGAGTACTGTTATTACAAAGATAAAAGACCATACATAGAAGACAACACTTGCCTAGGAAAGACAGACAGGAACACTCGCAAATATCTACAAAGCATATAAGGCAATCCCTATAGCTAATCGCATACTTTGGCAGTTTATATTCCAATCCATCGTATGGCAAGTTCCCCCTTGTCTGCGCGATTCTTGTAAAAGATGATACGCAGCGAGCCCAAAGTTTACACATGCAATACATAGACAGGTATTCATAAAAAAATCCGACTCAAAATAGTGTGAAAATAATGAATTTAGGGCATTTCATGTGACTGCCTCAAAATGCAGCCTTTCTCATCAAAATCCCTGAATCGTGTGTAAAGTGAATGAGTGCGCAGACATGGGGTACCATTTTTTTTCAATCTGAAAATGACTGCCTAGGTTTTTTCAAGAAAATCCTATTCCTATATTTTCTTTCATTTTTCTAATGAGAAATTTGGTACACTTACTTTTAATAAAATAAGAAACATTAACTGAAAAATTTTGTGAAATAAGAAGAAATTCATGTTGAATCTTAACTCAAATTGTTGGTGCGCAGACTTTGGGCCCACCATCATAAAGTCGTGCATAACTTTACTTATCAGTTTAATGAAACAGTCCCCCTTATCAGCTGAGCATACTCACCCGGTGTCATGTGGATGAACGTTGGGTCTGGGGTGAGCGAGGACGTCGAGATGAAACCGATGACGAAGTCACTGTTCTCTTCAGCCATCTTCACGGTTGCTATGGTGATACAAGAATGAATGAAAATGGTTGAGATTTTGAAAAGAAGCAGGATTTAGTATCTTAATGACATTGTCAACGAACTGAACATAACATAGATATCTTCTCCATTATCTCTGTAGATGCTGTTGGTCTTTTTAGACACTACCACCAACATCTTGTAAAAATCAGGGTTCCAACAGAAAATTGAAAACAGAATTCAATGACTTTTCCATGACTAAATTGCTGCTTTTCATGACTTCCTGTGACGTCCCGGGAGTTGTGTAGAATTTGGGATGTCACAAAACTGGGGAAAAAGATGGATATCATGAACACCAATTATGACAGCAGAGTATGATCACAGAGTATGAGAGTTGCGAGACGAGACAAACTGGACAGCCAGCAGCTAAGAGGTAAATGCAATCCCATGACTTTTCACAAATTTTCCAAATTCCCTGACTTTCCATGACCACAAATTTTTCCAGGATTTTTCCATGACTGGGGGAACCCTGAAAATGAACACTATGAAGCCGACATTAATCAGCAAGCACCCTCCTGCTATTCTCACTATGTCTGGCTTCTTTTACTTCCATACACACTGTTACCCTTACTTCCACCCTGAACAGCTGATGATGAGCTTTTCGGGTGCAACTAATTCAAAATTCAAGAATATATGCTGTGTAGGAAATACTTTTTTTGTTTCATATCACAGATTGCTCCTCATGTTTTATGACTGCTACACAAAACTTATTTGGTGTATTGGTGTACAGCACATAGTTGAACTCTTTTCTTTTTTCCACCAGAAATGCTAATCATAATTGAAAAGTAAAAGTATTCTTGGTTTCAAATACAAATGCCCCGGATATATCTTGAGCGAAGAAGGAAACAAGTTACAAAATACAAGAAAAACAAATCAATTCCACAGTCCTCTGAATTTATTCCATATTATTTTTCTATCTCTTTCCCACTCCTGTACACATCCATCATTCAAAAATTAGATAAGATCCTCTCATTCGTTACCTTTTGTATACTCCCCTGTTGCTAGGTTACCACTGGAGCTCATTTGACCAATCAGGAGGCAGGCACGGTTCTTAGCCCCACCCACCGCCTTGAGACCACTGATGATGCCAGGCCCAGCCACAGAGTGTGCGTTGGTAATGTGAGACCACTCTGATATCTTGTACATGCCCGACGAGTACTGATGCTGCACCGTGTTGCCAATGTCAGCAAATTTTCTGGGTAGAAATACAGCGAAAATAAATTTAAAAATAATTGATAATCATTGAAATGTTCAGGAGAGTGTTTCATCAAATCTTCAATCATTTCTTCATTTGTAATCTGACATTTGTAAGAACAGACAACTTTTTTTATTTTGATTGCCTGAGGAGCATCGATGTCTGATTGACTAGGATAACTGTTGGACAATATATTTATTTTGATTTTGATAAATTATCGCGTTCAATCCAATTTAATTCATTGATTTTCAGATATTCAAATACACATGATAAACAATAAACAAACAAAATGAGTAAAGAAAGCTGTTTTTATGAGTTTTACCTATCTACAAATTGGTGAATATGAGGTAGAGGCTAGTGATAGGTAAATAGCTAGACAGTAACTATTTTGTTTAATTTTATAAAGAAATGGACTGGTCTTAACTTTCTATATATGCCAATGCTTCAAACCCATTATGAAGATAGGGCACTATATGTCGATGAATAAAAGAATCCTTATAATCTATAAACAAAACAGGTCTTACAGATCAGCAGCTTGGGCAACTGATAATTGAAAAACTACAGCTACAAAATAGCAGAGTTCCTACAGGGTAACCCTGAAGTACACACCTGTCTTCAAAGATGAGGAAGTTATGTTTCTCAGCCAAATCCTGTAGAGATTGAATGAAGGTAGAACTGAAGTCTTCAAGGATGTCGACATGGGTCTTTAGTACACAGATGTAAGGGCCCACTTGGTCAGCCAACTGAAAAGAAAATCCATGAAAGAAAAAATGCGAGAATGCTGTGCTAGACTGTTACAGAACTGACAGTGTGTAGCTAATGACGGCAAATGGTCTAATTCTTTAGTACACGCAGGTCGTGTGGTCCAGTGGTTAGAGCATTGGACTCATAATCGCAAGGTTGTGAGTTCGAATCCCAACTCTGCCATTGTCTCCACTTTGATAAAAAGGCCCAAGAGTGATATCTGTCGTCTATTACGTCAGCCACTATGACTGATTAACCTAGGCGTAAAATGTTTCCAAGGTAATTGGTTATATACCAGCTTGGCGTTTACCAGCAAAAAATGCTGTCCTGTCGAGTTCCTACGGGAGTTACCACAAACAAACAGAAACAGAAATGATGCTTTGTATTCCTTAGTCTGACAGCAAATGGTCCAAGTCTTAATAGCACATTGATATTCGGACCCACGTGGTCATCAACTGAAAAGAAAATCCATGAAAGAGAACGCTATAATGTGCAAGACAGAGTTTAGAACTGATGGTTTGTATCCACTATGTTTACCTGCAAATGGTCTCATTCTCATATCGTCTAATACCATCTAAATTTACTCTGTTTATACTATCCCTTTGGTCCCACTGACTTGGTCTAAACATTACTTAAGCTAACACTCACCTGGGCTAACTACCATTTTGTTGAATGCCCAAATAGTCTTATTGTCTTATTTATACTTTGTTGAATAAAAATCTTTAATACTCATTAACAATTCATAATACCATATAGACAATGACGGGTTAAGACCAAATTGTTAGTAGACCAACTGGTCGTAGGTGAATTATTAGAAAATTAGAGCAGAACATGGGAAAATTAAACAGGGGGCGGGGGCTGATTTAGCCCCCCAAATCCTCAAAAGAGCCCTGGAAATCAAATTAAAAGCATATCCAATGTTGCATATTTAAGTAGTAAGTTGTGAAAACTATCCCCATTTTTTTTTCTAGCGTAGAGCAGAAACAGTGATGTACAAGAGAAAAAGATTCGATGACTTTAAGAATTTGTGAAACAAACTTTGATGAAAAATGAATGAAATACCTCTAAGACTTGACTCGATGTTGTCACATCGACTGAGAATGCTAGATTGGTTTGCTTGTCTTCCATAATTCCAAACAGTTGCTTAGCAACAGGATGTTGACAAAGCTCCGCCCTGGCTTGGTAACCAAGATATTCCTAGAAAAGTATGAATTTAGTATTTTGTACAATCTTACAAGCAGTAGATACATGGAGATATTAGGAGCTCGACATGACAATCGTGTCAATTAGGAACTATTTCATGCCACCACAATGCATAGCATCATCAGGGATATGCAAGTGGCATGTCCCTTGCATCATCACAATCATTTTCATCATACCATCTCCATCATTCCTGCATTATCCTCATCACCACCATCATCATCGCCATAATCATCTTCATCATTAACACAATCATCATCATCACCATCATCATCATCACCATCATCATCACCATCATCATTATCACCATCACCATCATCATTACCATCACCATCACTGTGTCATCATCATCATCATCATCATCATCATCACCATCATCACCATCATGATCACTCATCACCATCATCGTCATCAACACCGTTGTCATCATGCCCATCATTACCATCATCATCATACTCCTCTGTAAATAGATTCTTTCAACTTGCACGCTCATGTAAGATTTAGAATGATCGCACCCAAAAACATTGAATATTTGTATACTATCACCCTCAACATCGTTCATTTAACAACTTACCCTCCTTGGTTTCTTAGCCGCTGGTTCCTGAGGTAGATTGACCATATTTTCCTGGATGAAAGCCTTGACACTCTTAACGACCTCATCAGTGATCTTACCGTGGGCATGCAAGACTTCTAGGATGCGTGGAAGGTCAAACGCACTGGAGAAGACAGGTCATAAATTGAATATCATTATTCAAAAGTAAACTTTTTTAAATTAAATACATGTACATTTCCTTTCATTGTAATGTTCTCAACCCAGGTGAGGTAAATGGGTAGCCGGTAGGTACCCGGTGGGCGTGCCGTGGTCTAGTGGCTCTGATTCTTGCCTTTCAAACAGATGGTCGTGGGTTCAAATCCCCGCCATGGCGTTTTTTTCTTCAGCAGCAAGAAATTTATCCACAATGTGCTGCACTCGACCCAGGTGAGGTGAATGGTTACCCAGCAGGATTATTTCCTTGAATGCACTGAGCACTTGAATGCACTTTATAAATCCAGATATTAAATTCCTTGAGATACGTGTGCACCGTAAGTAATTACAGCGGCCAAGCTAAAGCCAGAGTAATAATATCTATTTCCTTTGGAAGCGCATAGAGATGTTATATTCATAGTGTGATATGAGCTACACAAAAGCTATTCATTATCATACTAATTTGTATTTACCTGTAAAGATTGATGCCTGAATCTCTTAACCTATCTGCTCCTCCCTGAGCTCGATCCAGAAGCACGATGGCGTCCTTCACCTTCAAACCAACTTCTGCGAGAGACTGAGGATGACAGAATAATGAATTTCATTATAAAACGAGTGCTCCGAGCTGAAAATAATTACATTTGAATAAATATTAAAAACTTGACTCTGCAAAATGCTGAAAATCCAATCGAAATCAGATAACAAATAATAAAGTTATTAAGTTAAGCAATGCTTCAAGAAAACAGTTGCACATCATCATGAATATTCACTAAGTGAGCTGTCACCTCCCCACTTAATGAAATCATAATCATTTCACATTTTCATACATGAGTGATATATGTCTCCCTTATAAGAAGGTGCACCAATGAATATCTAATGCATCAGTTGCCTATCCAATTTTTTAATTCTTGGAGGATAAAATTTCATGCAAAGAATACAAAAGAACAAGTGGGGACATGACATTGTCGGTTTGCTCATCAAATACATTTATGAAAACATGCATACAGCATACATGTAGAACTGTTTCTCTGAAACGACGCAAACCTTTAAAATGTCATAACTTTTGATAAATGTTCAGTTCCTTGTTTGTCTGATTTTTCATATTACTTTCAGCCTGGAGTACCCCTTCAAAATACTGAACATCTAATGCAAAAGGGAAGAAAAAGTTGTGTAATTGAGACATTACATCCTCCAATATTTTTGCAAACTATGTTTTCATCTTGGTAATGCCAATGGCATAGAATGTGACTTCATTAAAGATTAGTGCATTCAGGCATCTGGAGGACAAACACTAAAAACCTGTGCATCACATTGTGACGAATGATTGTTTCATGGTCTAATGCAGACTTCCACTTGTAGTTTGCTCCACTTTGTGACATCACCTACTACCTGTGCTGTTTCCATGACACTCGAGCCAGTCGTAACTAAATCCTCCGTGATCAAGCACACTTCTCCTTCCTTGGAAGCGTTCTCTTAAAGCTAGCTTTAATGTGTAATCCTAACCCAGGAAATACCTGTATTGTTTCCATGACGCCTTAGCCAGTCGTAACTACATCCTCCTCGATCAAGTTCACTCCTCCTTCCTGGAAAGGGTCCTCTATAGTAAGCTTTAATGTGTAACCCTAGATCCTAAGACACATACCTGTGCTGTTTCCATGACGCTTGAGCCAGTCGTAACTACATCCTCCACGATCAAGCACACTTCTCCTTCCTGGAAAGCGCCCTCTATCATCTTCTTGGTGCCATATGACTTGGCTTCCTTTCTCCTTATCACCATGGGTACTTTCTGTTTCACTGCCATCAACTGGAAAGGAAAAACAGATGTCTTTCTAAGTTTGTGTAGCAACATCATGACAAATTAAAATGATTAACATCACTGATATTAAATGTACTGCGATTTGGTCTTCTATTAACACTAAACAGAAGCCTTGAACTCGCAATGACCGACAGGGTGCGGTTGAAGAGCTGTTATCGATAAGACACGGTTGAGGAGGCACATAATCGTCCTCGATGTCGCTACCGACGTCTTTATCACCTAGGTGTTCGTCATGTCCATGGCAGCGCTTCACTTTAGATACATGCCGCATCGTTGATTACTTCGGGTGATTCCTACACACTTTCATTTAATTCTGACAACTTTCCATGGTTGTGGATCATATCTTGGGGTCACTTTATTTGGCCTGGGCCTTAGTATAATCACCTGATCTCAAAATTACAATAACCCATACTGCAGCATTCTGAGCAGTGTAATCTTATAATATAGTCCCACTATCAATAACATGATAATTCAATACTCAATAAATACCCCAATAATCATGTTACCAATTAGCTAAATGGGTACTGTTCCTTTCCAAACATTACAGTTTCTTCAGTGGTAAACAATAAGCCTGAGTCATATCGATTATTTTGAAAACCGGTGTTCGACAGCTCTAATTCGATCGAACATCGATGCATCGAATATTGAAGGCGGGGAAAATTTAGTCTTGTTTTTGCATCGATGCGATGCGCTTTGCATATGCACTACGCACTGACGGTATGCGCTGGCGTTGGCCGGGTGAGCGTTGCACAAGCTGATGACAAAGGGGTCATTCCATGCCAATTCACCCAATGAAAGTGCAATTTTGCACCCGACCCTCTCGGAATTCGTTGTAAATTGGTATACATAAAATTCACCATGGCCCAAGCACAAAACAAAAAAAATTAGTCAAATCGGTCCATCGGTTCTCGCGCTACAGCCCGCCCTTTTCTCCTTGTTTTGACAAAAATGGGTGTGACCTTCAACTTTCAATGGCCATTGTGTCGTATCGTGTTGACCAATTTTCACGAAACTGGTACCATTTAATAGGAAATTCAGAGAGGAATCCAAAACATGCATCAAATAATGTATTGGAGCGATTTATAAGGTTGTGACCCTTGACCTATTCTTTGACCTTGAATTTGACCCCCGGACAAATAATTTTTTGACTTGATTTTCGTGTATGTTAATTATTTGTATGATATTGACAAAATATGTTAAAACCAATGATATTTTATTTCTTCACCTTTAAAAACTCTTCCAAAGATATCATGAAATTTCACTCTAGTCCCACATACTGATATTCATGTTAGTAAAGTGTTCACCAGTTACATGATTTCTTCCAATCTTTAAGTCACAGTATGCAAACACATGATAAGAAATTAAGCTCATCAGTTCACAAATGAAACATTAAACATTTATGCTCATGAATAGGTATCTGTTTAGGCATTTTTATGTTCAGCAATATATATCATATATGTATATTAGGGATCCTTAAATAAGCATATACTCAACAATTTGATGATAAAAGTACCGGGTAAACACTTTACTAAGAAGAATATATGCATATATGATATACTGTATATTGCTGAACATCAAAATGCCTAAACAGATACCTACTCATGAGCATAAATGTTTAATGTTTCATTTGTGAACTGATGAGCTTAATTTCTTTTAATGTGTTTGCATACTGTGACTTAAGATTAGAAGAAATCATGTAACTTTTGAACACTTTACTAACATGAATATCAGTATGTGGGACTAGAGTGAAATTTCATGGTATCTTTGGAAGAGTTTTTAAAGGTGAAGAAATAAAATATCATCATTGGTTTTAACATATTTTGTCAATATCATACAAATAATTAACATACACGAAAATCAAGTCAAAAAATTATTTGTCCGGGGGTCAAATTCAAGGTCAAAGAATAGGTCAAGGGTCACGACCTTATAAATCGCTCCAATACATTATTTGATGCATGTTTTGGATTCCTCTCTGAATTTCCTATAAAATAGTACCACTTTCGTGAAAATTGGTCAACACGTTATGACGCAATGGCCATTGAAAGTTGAAGGTCACGCCCATTTTTGTCAAAACAAGGAGAAATGGGCGGGCTGTAGCGCGAGAACCGACGGACCGATTTGAATAATTTTTCTGTTTTTGTGCTTGGGCCATGTTGAATTTTATGTATACCAATTTACAACGAATTCTGAGACGGTCGGGTGCAACCACTGGGTGAATCCAGATGGAATGACCCAGAGCAAAGTTCGTTTGTATTTTCCATGACCACAAAACACACAAAAAAGGCCGGGGACCAAAGCAGAATTCTTCCCAAAATATCTTCAACAATGATATTTGCAGATGACAACATATGAGTTTAAAATGAAACAATAATAAAGACATGAATCACGCTGAGTCGATCCGAATGATTTTCGGTCAACTAGCATTCGCAGTCCATTCACCAGCCCCGTCCGCAGCTCCGTACACTCACTCTCCCGAAACAACAGGCGTGCTTGACGTCAGCGCCAGCAAACAATTGCAATCAACGGAGAGCGCTGTAACTTGCCTGAGATTGTGTAGTTGGATCCAAAATGAGCTCCAGATAAATTTATGGGAATAAATACGTAATTTTCTCTGGATGGTCATTTGAATTGCTATTCAATGCTGATATAACGATTGTGAGGAAAGATTGTGGAATATGAGTTATGACGATGTTCGAGAATTAATCCTGATAATGACAATCCATTTTTTTAGACGCAATTGAGCATGCGATCAAAATAAATACGAATGTTTCGAATCGAGCCCTAAATTCATCTAAATTATTACGATTTAACAAGATTTTATGGTCATACTAAGAATATTGACGATGTCAGCAAAGTATGTTATGTTCATATGGAAGAAATAATACTGGGATTATTTCTATTGTTCCATCTCTGGACGTCTCCTCCATTCCAAGCTCCGAGAAAATAAGCACAATGCGCATGCGTGATTGATGACGTATGACATATTTTCCCATTCATGAAATCAGAGCCCAAAGTTGGGCACAAACTAGCTTCAAATTGATGGGAAAAAATATCAAACGCAATTTCTCTGTTTTGTCATGGAAAATGATATTATATGGTGATATTACGAACTTGAACAGAGTTTTTGCATGTAGACAATGTTCGAGAATCAATCCTGACGTGATGATTATTTTTTTAGACAAGTGCACTAGCTCGACTCAAGAAGTAAAGTCGATCGTCATGAGATGTCCGCCATTGAAAACTGAAACGAAATACAAACGTTTCACATCAAGCTCTAAATTCATATTAATGATTATCATATGCAAATTATTGTTAAATATTACGATTAAATAATGTTCTATGGTCATGATTTTAATATTGTTCATGAAAGCAAGATTTATTTTACGTTGATCGCGTCAATTTCCGGCCATTTTCTGGTTTGATTAAAGAACAGTTCTGCGCATGCACGATCAATGGCCATGACTTCCATTCATGAATTCATCGTGCATAAATTATCTCGGCACGAGCAGACGAGTAAGACTCGAACTATGATCGAAATAAACTTCAAATTAATGGTGAATAGCATCATAATTACTCATTCGGTTTCATTTGGGGGCAATAGAAATCAAGTAAGTAGTAGTAAAGTTGGACATTACTGATATTTTGATGATTGATTGTGTAAACCAAACGAATCGGCCGGCCGACGTATTTTTTTTTTTTTTTTTTCGATGCACCGATTTTGCAAAATCTGCACCGGTGTTCGATGACATCGATCGAACACCGATTTTAAAATCGATTCGACTCAGGCTTAGTAAACAAGCTTCTTTGTAATCATGTCTGCGAAAACAAAATAAAATATTGTTCTTCTATTCAAATAATACAAATAAAACTAATGCTAACTTACATGTATTCTCCATATTATTAATATTTATCGTAAAATCATGAACATACAGTCAATTATACCCTTTTCATAAACCTATCCTCCAATTAGCCGCCTAAGAGTAATGCGGATAATTCAATAAAAATTGCGTTCATAAACTCCGAAAATAAGCCGCATTATTTTTACGACCGCCCGTCCTGAAAAAGGCGGATAATCGCCATGACAACTGGACACGCCCCCTCCGATGCGGTTGTGTTGGAAAAGGGTGACCTTGTGACCGCACCATGGCAATTATCCGCATTATTTGGAAATGCGTTCATAAACTCAAAATCTTATCCCGATGCCGCTATTATGCGGATAATAGCAACATCAGAGTAATGCGGATAACTCTTGTCCTCCTCCAATTTTACGACCAAATTATGCTGCTATTAGCCGCCTAATTCATTTTAATTGGGTTTATGAAAGGGGTATAAGAGACCACAGAGTGTTGATCAGTTTGCCCCCCCCCCCCCGGACCTGGCAATGGAGGATTATCTATTGTTTCTGGGGGTGCTGTGACAATGCTCAGCACCCCCAGTAAAAAAGCATAATCCTCCATGGCCAGTTCCCTGCCCCCCACCCCTTATTACGTACTGTAGCTATGGGAAGTGCTGTGTAGGGGACGCCACAGAGAACGCTGTATTCGACCCCACTCTTTTTGGCAGTATCAAACAAGGTATCTGCCACAGCATCCTGTAAATAAAAGAAAAAAAAATTGAGAGTATCACATGATTCTGCATCATTAAGGATCGAAAAAGCATTCTGCATGTTAAATACATAACGGGGAAACCTTTCGCCTTTACATCATTAGTTTAAAGGACAAGTCCACCCCAACAAAAACTTGAGTTGTTAATAAAAAGAGAAAAATTCAACAAGCATAACACTGAAAATTTCATCAAAATCGGATGTAAAAAAAAGAAAGTTCATTTCATAAACACAATTATATGAATGAGCCAGCGACATCCCAATGAGAGAGTCGATGATGTCATTCACTCATTTTTTCTTTTGTTTTTTATTGTTTGAAATATGAAATATTTCGATTTTCTCGTCATTGTCAAGTGAAATGAAGTTTCATTCCTCCCTGAACACGTCGAATTCCATTATTTTAACATTTTGTGCTTCAGGCAAGGAGGTCCTAATCGTCAAATTCATAAAAATCGAAATATTGTATAATTCAGATAATAAAAAACAAAAGAAATAGTGAGTGAATGACATCATCAACTCTCTCATTTGGATGTAACTGGCTCGTTCATATAACTACTTTGTTAAAAATAAGCAAAACTTTGAAATGTCATAACTTTCTTAATTCACATCCGATTTTGATGAAATTTTCAGCATTGTGCTTGTCTGATTTTTCTCTATTGATTCAAATCAACACTTTTCTGAGGTGGACTTGACCTTTAATATAAATACTAGTACTGTGGTGGTAACGACCTCAAAATTAGTTTGAACAGAATCTAATAAAATTAACACCCGAGTGTCTGTAGATATTACTAAAAAAATATGTGCCAAATGGCACGGGAAGAAAATGCGCAATTGCTGAGAAATTAGCAAAATATCCAAGGAATTCCATCAAATGCTGGGTATTTTTCCAAGCAACATTAATACACTGTCCCACATATGCCTTTTTGTGTTTAGTGATAATCGTAATTATCGGTTCTTAGTTAAGATTTCACGATTTCACAAAGATAAGTTTACAGTTATGTACCACATGTAGATCAATAATATTGTGACCATTAATGTTAAGACTTTCTCATGAAATAATTGTTTGTTCTAACTACTGTCTTTTACCTTTTATTGGTTACAAAATACTAATCATACAACCTAAATACAAAAATACAAATTAAATAATTAAGTATTTAGAAATGAAGAAAAGTGTAAAAAAAAAGTTCTCATAAAGCTCTGTAAGACAGAATGGGTTTGAATGGATATCATCATCTTTTGATTTTTGTGGCTATCCCTACTTTATAATATGACATTAGGCCTATTGCTGTACGATCTATAAACATTTGTTTGATGTTCCAATTTATGTAAAAATTGTGTGACTGTTAGGAAAGGGATTTAACATTCAGCATAAGCCCTGTTATATCTGGGGCAGTATTCTGGGAATTATGTTCTCATCTCTAACGTTCTTTTCTACTTCAAAATCACTAATGGGTATTCTTAAAAAGTTCTTGTTGCTATAAAACCTATGCTCAGTATGCTGAGTGCATACTTGTACATTTATAACTTGCTACAAATAAATTAATAAATGTTCACAACTTGAATGAGATATAAAGTGAATGGTAGAATTTATTCTGAAAAGTTTCATATCTTGATCTTTCTTATCAATCACAATATCTATGATATATACAATAGCTTTGAACAGGAAGTTCAGGGTAGCCTAATTGGATTTTTTTTGCTTAAAATTTGAATTTTTCCCTTTCTTTCATTTCTATCCTTCTTTTTTTCATCTTTGTAACATTCCTGCTTACCCTTTTTTGTTCTATCTTTATTTCCTATCTTTCTTTCCTGAACCTTTTTCTCTCTCTCTCTGTTCATTTTTCTTTCTTTCTCTCTTACTTTCCTTCTTCATAAAATTTCCTTTTTTCCCTTCATCCCTTTTTCCTTAAACCATTCTTTGCTGCCTTCTCCATCTCCTTTTTGTTCTCGTTCTTTCTCTTTCCATTATTTTCAAAGAATGAAAGAATCATTTTTCTTTCCTTCATTCTTCCTTTCCTCCTTTTTTCTTAATTTTTTTTCCTTTCTCTCCTTTATTTTGTCTTTCACATATTTATTCATCTCACCTTCCTTTCTTTCTATGAACCCAACAGGGTAAAGGCTAGCTGTTTTTTTTTACATTAATAATTTGAAATAAAAGAAAGTTTGAACTTTGAACTTCTGCATGAAACATAATTGAAGCTTATTATTGCATTTTGCCTTTTAAAAATGTCAAATTGTCAAGACCACGATGACATGGTTACCCTAAAATATGTCAAAAGAAACTTATTATGAAATGAGATTAAACTTTTAGGTTGCTGTTCCAATGAAAAATCTTTCCTAAACCAATATTTTCATTTGAAACATCTGTCCATTTTTTTATCATTTGAACCTGTAACTGGGGCATGTTGGGGGTCTTTGTTGAATTACCATCATAACTCTGAAAGTGTTGACGGAAATGACGGAAAACTTTTTTTCTCTCTTTTCTTTCTTTCATTCTTTTAATTTTTATTCTTTCTTTTATTTTTTCCTTCATCTGTTCTTTGTCATGTTTGTTCTTTCTTTAAATTTAGTCTCATTTCAGCTCTTTTCTTTCATCAATTTTTTTTCTCTCCTTGGCTTCACTCTTTTGTTCACCCTCCTTTCCAACTCTTTATATTTTTCACAACATGTGTAGCCTTCTTAAATTCTTGATTCTTTGTTGATTTGTGAAATCTGGGGCCCGTTGCAGAAAGAGTTGCGTTTAAACACAAGTTAAAAAATAAATCGCAAGTCCCAATTATGCGCGCTGTTGGTTGGGTGAAAATCAGGCCAAATCGTGGTTTTGGGAACCACTCGTAGATTTGTGTACTCGCACTTGTGTTCAAAGTGAAAGGAGGTGGAAATAGGGAACCGTGCGTGTGACTGAATAAAGCGCTGCTGTATGAAGTGAACGGTGGTTCCCTATATCACGATAATGCCAAAATCAAGTTCCGCATGATGATAGAGTTACGATTGATTGCAACTCTTTCTGCAACGGGCCCCAGGCCAGGTCACCCTATTCATTCAATGACAATGAGTGGCAGGGAGACAACACCGATAAAAACTAGTGTATCAATCAGTGCATTATATCATACATTGTCAATACAACACCGACCCCTTCCGCATTCGCACTCGTTTAACTTGTCGATCAACAAAAGTAACTCACCATAATATCTGGATATGATACCATTACTCTCAGATCGAAGTAAACGGGAGATTCAATCCCGCTTTTGAGTGTAAAAGTTCCAAACTTCACAGCATTCACATCGAACAGACGAAGAATAAGGTTTTCAGAATCCATGTCTTGTTTTGATTTTGTACACACCGGTCACACGCAGTCTCAAATTTTCGCGCCAGGAGATAGATCGGATATGGATTTCGTCATTGAATTGGTATCCGCTGGTACTTGCATGAACCCCACCCCCCAATATCTTTTCCCCCTCTCCGTCTTTCTCTCTCTCTGTACATCCTCTATTTGACTCACGTATAGGCCTATATCTCTTCATACATCACTTGCCACTAAAAAAATGCTCAGATCCCGGCCCCTACCTCCCCCACCCGGGCCCCACCCTCATAGGCGGCGGAAGCGGGGGGGACGTGTCCCCCAAAACATTTTACTTGGGGGGGACCAAATTAAATTTTGTTTTGATAACTTTTTTATTTTTTTTTTTGCTTGTCTCCCCCCCTAAATTCACGTCGTGGACCCCCCCCCCCTGAAACGTGTGTTGTCTCCCCTAAAATTTAGGTTGACCTTTTTTTTTTTTTGCTTGTCAAAAAATTTTTGGTTAGCAACTCATAAAATTTAGGTTCAAAACCTTTTTTGGGGGCGTTTGTCAAATTTTTTACCTGTGTCCATCCCAAAATTTCAGGTGGGCACCCCCTAAATTTTCTGGCTTCCGCCGCCAATGCCCACCCTTATCCTTCTCTCTCTAACTGCCCCATCCCCACCCGATCTGCCTCTACCCTTCTATCTTCTTGATGTTACTCTCTCACTCCTAAGTGCTTTCGATCACCTTTTTGGTGCATCCCCCCCCCCTTTGAGCTCTTTGTAAATTTCTTCTGGTATTTAGGCCTACCACAACATTTTTTTCTAATTCTTTCTCTCCTTGCTGCCTTATCACAATATCAACAATTTCTGCCTAATCAATGAAAAATCATCCATGCCTTTTATAAATTACTTTTTATCACTTTTTTTTTGGGGGGGGTTCACAAAATATCAACACCTCATTTTTCTTGCAACATAATTGAGTAACGAAGAAATAAACACAGGCCATGTATGCAATATTTTCCAGACAGTAAACTAAGAGAAAAAAAACAAGTGTTACATAATAGTAATTATTTTAATATCTCTATGCTTGACATTATTCACAACTAATTAATTGATTTCGTAAGTTTGAGGTACACTGAAATATTATAGATTCGATATGATCTTTGTGGTACACCAAATGGTTAGGGTATCCACTTGGTCTACTAGCAGATGGTCTTATTCTCAGTCAAACTCAAATATCTTGCTGTACACATTACCAAATTATTTCCAAGCACCCCTTTCTCTGTGTGCAAAACAACCCCCTATGTTTTTTCGCAGGCTTTACAATTTGGCTCCTAAACATGTTGTCATCAGGGTATGACCTTGGGGGAAAAAGATAACCTAAACACGTTTGGCTAGTCTCTTAAAAAAAAAGCTTTGAAAAAAATACCCAAAATACGTTTGATCCCGCGATTGACCATTGACCAGTCCTTCAAAACAACCCTTTTTCTTGAAAATCTGTGTTTTGATACCCTTAACGAGTGCCCGCATCCAAAACTGAAAAACACCCCTTTAATAGTGTTTTGGGGGTCATGTATGTGTACAGCAATATATCTGACTGGCCCCCGGGGATAACCCATTCTACTTTGACCTAATACCATTGTTCCAACCATTGTTTGGTCTACTACTCACTTGGGCTAACTGCCAATCAGTCTAATTTCCACACTGTCTTCTAATACCCCTTTCATAAACCCAATTATGGGGCTAATAGCAGCATAATTTGGTAGTAAAATTGGAGGAGGACCAGAGTTATCCGCATAATTTTTATGCTGCTATTATCCGCATAATAATGAGTTTATGAACGCATTTCCAAATAATGCGGATAATTGCCATGGTGCGGTCACAAGGTCACCCTTTTCCAACACAACCGCATCGGAGGGGGCGTGTCCAGTTGTCATGACGATTATCCGCTTTTTTCAGGACTAGCGCTCGTAAAAAGTAATGCGGCTTATTTTCAGAGTTTGTGAACGCAATTTTTATTGAATTATCCGCATTACTCTTAGGCGGCTAATTGGAGGATAGGTTATGAAAGGGGTATAACATTGCAATTATATCATGAGATCGTTTGCAACGCTTTTTCATAACAGGGCTAAAAACATCCACTTTACCAACTTAGCTAAATATTTGTTTAATATAACTTTACAATTTTTTTGCAATATGCATTACAGTTTACAATATATCTTTTTGCAATCTGCATACTTTCTCATTTCTTAGAAAGTGAAATTTACAAACATTCTTTATAATAAAACCATCAGAAATGCTCTGATAACATATTCTCCAGAAGATACTTTTGGGCAATCATTCTACCCTCATTAATCATCATACATCTCAAATCAAAATTTATCTATTATCAATAAATCTATCACAAAGTGGTTGATAGATAAAATGTGTATGCTTCAGTAAATCATGATGAAAAATTCCAGCTTTTGGCAATTTTCCTTCTGATCTTAAGGAAAACGGTATGCTTCCTTCTGAGTTGAATTTCCTCTTCATTGGAATTGTCATGCTTCACTTTCTTCGACAAATACTAAAAACTTATGTATTATATTAAAACCATCTATTACTGTTAATTAAGACATATGAAATATATAAATATCTAACATTATTGAAAAGGCAATAAACTGAAAACATATATTTCTATAAACGAGAATGGAATAGTGTAGAAAATAACAGTATCAAGATCAAGAATAAAAACAGAAATCTTTCAAAAACTTTCCATTTAATACCCAATCATGTTCAGCTCTCTCACTGAAAACTCATCTATATCATACCTCACCCAATTCCTATTAGAAGGGGGAACTCAATATTTTGCTAAACATGGAAAAAACAGTAAATCCGAGGGATAATTCTTATTTTCACTTTCTGAGACATGAAAATGCATGTCAGAAAGCACAGGAAAATGGGTGCCAATAGCATTTTGACTCAAATTCAGATAAGAATTAGCTGTGCCTTGAACTGTATACAGGTAGGAACTGGTCTCTCCACATTAATGTTATTCCTCTGACTTTTCATCGATCCCTCCTAATAAAGGCATAAAAACATAATAACAAGCTTTTGGGGTGTCAAACAAACCCGAAACAAAACAATGACATGTGTATAGAGTTAGAAGCCATCAAAGCGAGACAAATTGGATGTTAATTGGTTGTCAGTCAGTGAGTAATATAAACTTATACATTTTTTTTAAAGTCACCAAATCGCTTTTCTCACTCTATTTTTTTTCTTTTCAACTGCTTTCCATCCAGTTAAGATTCCACTTTAATGGTCAAAATATGCAGAAAGTTTATGAAGGGAGGCATTACGACATACAAAATTAACAATATGAATACAGCTGTAAAATACCACAATAAAAATATAAGACTGAATAGATTCATTCACTCGCAATCTACACATGAAGGAAATTGAATATATTCTCAACATGCAGACCATTTCTTATAATGCCACTATCCAATAGTATTAACAGCAGCCCAAGGGCCCAAGGGCATAGGGGGGGAGGGGGGGTGGTGGCACATGCACCTTCCTGCTGAGGCAGAGGAGTTCCGACCCTGGCAAGCAAAACAAAATTTGTACCCCTTCTTCTGCTTTCAATAGCTGATTTTCTAGACTTTAGTTCCACCTCCCCCAAGATATGTGAGGGATACATTCGTAATTCCGAAGCTTTGCTATTCCGAAGCTTTGTTATTCCGAAGGTTTGGATATTCCGAAGGTTCGTTATTCCGAAGGTTCGTAAGTCTGAAAACGAAATGAGGTGCGTAATTCTGAAGGTTTGTTAATCCAAAAACAAAGTGAGGTTCGTAATTCCGGAGATTCGTTAATCCAAAAACGAAATGAGGTTCGTAATTCCAAACGTTCGTTAGTCGGAAAACGTAATGATTAACAAACATTTTGTTTTCGGACTAACGAACCTTCGAAACATCAAACCTTATTTCATTTTCGGATAAACGAACCTTCGGAAAAATGAACCTTATATCATTTCGGACTGACGAACCTTAGGAACATCGAACCTTATTTCGTTTGCGGATTATCGAACCTTCGGAATAATGCCACAATGTTCGGATTAACGAATTTCGAGGTATAGGCAATTTACGTGTTTCGAATTACGAACCTTCGGAATAAAGAACCTTCGAAATTACGAAGTGTAACTGATATGTGCATCCCCATACCACTTTAGTTCCATCTCCCAAGGATGAACACCTCCCCATGCTCAAACCAGCCTATGCCCTTGCAGCCTGCTTGCTATTTAGTATTTTTATATCAGACTTTATCAGATATAAGTTTGATACGACTGATCAGATTTCCTAAAGGATTTACCCAAGGAAAGAATGGCTGCGCCTGTAGCAATGTTCGGATTTGGCAACTTCATCAACAAATGTTGCAAAGTATGTTTGCATTATTAAAAGCTTGTGGCAAACTCTTTTAAAAGCCGGACCACACTATGATCACAAAGGTCTAAGAAAAAATTTCTGTGGGTCGACAAAAAGAGCCATGTCGTCCTTAGCACTGGTGAGTCAAAAAGAAATTCAGCAAGCTTTGCTAACATTAGTTTGTCAAAACAGTCCAATGCGATGCACTCTGTTTTGTGAATAGAATGTGACTTGAGTCGAACTTTGCAGTCTGCTGGATGTGACTCTAGTCGAACAAAGTGGGCAAAGAGTTCATATGCTGCGAGAATGATCATAAGCATTATGGACTTGTAAGTTTGTCGATGGAGGGAAAATTAGCACTTTTTTTCTTATTGCGAAGCATGTAATGATGCATATGAAATAAGGATATCAGGGTTTCCTTTAATTGAAACATTATTGCACGAACTGACAGTATGTAGGCCCCTACAGCTCAGAATTTTGCAAACGTCCACAGTTATCCATTCCCTTAATAACATTATTTGTTTCCCAGCCAAACAACTGCTATGAGCTTAGTGGAAATAGAATGCATGGTAGAAAAACGACTGAAATTTATTTACTTTATTTCCCCTATCTATATAATAAGAATTTGCAACATGAAATGGAACTTTATACCTGAAGCAACACCCACCTTAGATAGAATGTACATGCAATAACATGCAGCACTTTAGAAACATTGTATTTAACGAATATTAATGTTGGATAAAGTTATTATCCGACAAAATGAAATATAGCTCACTGAAAATGAGAAAAATCCTTTGAGCTACAGTATTTAAACAATTAGAAATCCTTCATATTAATGCCCTGTAGACCAGCAAAAAAGAATACACTCTACTCTCTCTAAAAAAATAAACATGAATGAATAGAGGTCAAGAATAGGTTAAAAGTAAAAGCAACTTTCACAATTATTGGTCGTTGGAAATTTTGTGACCATTTGGAAATATTTTGCAAACTCTGCGTCTGACTTACAGTAGTTTTCAAGAAACACTCCACTCTTGGCCCTCACCAACATTTTTCACCATTACCACAAGTGGCTTTCACCAGCAAATTACTAAATACCGGTAGCTACTGATGAAACCGTTCAAAGTGTGTGAAAAAACAAGATACGAAAATCTCCCCGAATATCCACCTTCCAAAGGCTTTGGCCTCATTCCTAACAACCCTCTTTTCTATTACTAACAATCCTTCCATGTAATACAAGACTGCACGAACATTATTCAGAAGATTTGTGGCAAATGTGTTCCGGGCCTGGGGCCCGTTGCAGAAAGAGTTGCGTTTAAACACAAGTAAAAAAATCAATCGCAAGTCCCAAATGCGCGCTGTTGATTGGTTGAAAATCAAGTTGCGCATGATTTTTAGAGTTGCGATCATTGGTGGCGGAAGGAAAAAAATTTTGGGGGTGTCTACCTGAAATTTTGGGATGGACACATGTAAAAAATTGGACAAGTGCTCCAAAAAATTTTGACAAGCAAAAAAAAAAAAAAAAAAAAAAAGTTTGCAAAATTTTTTTTTAGGGGGGGACCGTCCCCCACCTAAAATTTAGGGGGGACACGTCCCCCCGCTTCCGCCGCCTATGGTTGTGATTGATTGCAACTCTTTCTGCAACGGACCCCAGGTCTTGAAAAGAGTTGTGAATGATCCACTTGATCGGAATTATGGGAATCCATCAGCATCATGATTCTTCATGCAAGAAATGTATGAAAAATCCCTTTGTGATACCTAGTTTCTTTTTTGACCATTAAAAAATTTTTCTACGATCAACACAATTGCCATGCTGATCAGGGCCCCGTCTTACAGAGAGCGACGATTGATCCAATCAATCATAACTCTATGGAAATCCATCAGTGCCATAATTTTTTCTACAGGAAATTTGCAAAATGTCCTCTGTAAACAAAGGAGAACACTCCAAACTGTCAAGAAATCAATGAATTTTTGGATATACACTCGTATCAAGAATTTTTTTTGAACAAACATTCATTTTATATGTGGACACTGCTGGCTTTCCATAGTTGCAATTGACCGGATCAATCGCAACTCTTTGTAAGACGGGCCCCTGATAGGATCACTGTGATTACTCCTAGATTACCTGTAAGTACGACGTTTGTATCATGGCACAAATCTTGATAATGGGCACAAGGTATAAAAGAGGAACACTCTGGTAGGTGATTCATAAAGCTGTTAAAATTACGAGCAACTCTGCGAACCACTGGTGATCCTTTCTCATTGCGCTGCACTCAACCCAGGTGAGGTAAATAGGTAGCCAGTAGGATTTATTCCTTGAATGCTTTAGCGCCTAGACAGCGGCTCAGCTACAGCTGGTGTAACAATATGATACCAAGTATCAAGCGCAGTAGAGTCGGGGAATAATTCTACTTCTCAAATTTGATTAGCATTTGTGATTATTAGCTTTCAACTTTGCTCTGAACACTTCTATGTCAAATCTTGCTACACAAATGAAATTTTGTGTAGCGATCACAAAATTATGTGGAGCAAATTGTGATGCGATACCAGGAAAAATATTCCCTGAGAGTATTTGCAATTATAGTAGCTGCGCTATAAAATGGAACATATTATTATTATTACGTGTATGATATGCACAAAATTTTCATCGATGTTGATCTAAGAAAGGGTCACCAGTCGTTGTAAGGTCACTCATATCTTGCAAACCGCTTTACGAAACACCGACCTGGGTTTTAAAGACAATGATGAATACAAGTATTCAGAAAATACATTTAAACAGACATAATTGTTGGGGTCACTGGCTATCTATTATTGGGATCTTCCAGATAAATTGCAAATCTTGGTAAGACAGGGCCTAGGTCTCTTGTAAAGTCTAATTACACTGCGGATGAACCTCAACTTTGATCAGAATTGTATTGTCTTTGATGAACAACCCGTCCTTTTCGAGAGACTCAACAGAAGCGAACTCCATGTAGCCGAATCCCTTATGATTGCGAGCCGTCCTTGGTCTCTTAAACGCATCCAGGTTGCTCTTCGCAACCAATCTCTCTGTGATGTTCTTCCTTTTCAGTTCCGGTTCCTCGTTTTGGTCGATCAGAGAGAGCGTTATTGATCCCCTGAAGGGCCATTCTAAGAAGCCATCATACTTCCCTTGCATGAAGTGCACAAAGAGCGATATAAACAGAACTCCCCTTGTTTCTGATTTGTTTATATTAACACGTATACAAAGGCGATATCCGCAAGAACCCGTGTAGAACCCTTCGCTATGTCTGACCGTTGCTTCTCCTCGTTCCGCTGACAGACGCAGTTCCGAGTACTTGTACAATTTCCACACGAATATCCCATTCGCGACATGCTCGCGAAGCTCCTTGGTCTCGATCTGCAGTCGATCGACCTCGCTTCGGAGAGCGGCTATCTCCAAGTCCTTACGCTCTGCCTTACTCTCGAGCTCAATAAAGTTTTGTCTCATCCTTACATCCTTTTCCTGGAGGTCTTTGACAGTGTTCCTCAAGGCCCTGATCTGCTCCATCGGATCAAAGGGACCAGACGCCATCGGGCCAAAGCTAGGCAGCGGAGACGGTGATGTCACAAAGGAAGGCGGAGCTTGTGCCCTCCCAAGCTGATCAGGGTCAAGCTTCCTAGCTCCATGTTCATGAACATCCGCGAGCTTACTCGCCGCTGTGGCGAATTCACTCCGACCGTCGTACGTTGCACCCGATCTCCAGCTTGTTCCGGGGTAGCTAGTCGATCGTTCAAGTGTCTGTTGGTTCTGAAGAAACGAGGCCATGATCTGAAGATGGGCTTCCATGGATTCAGAAATGTGTAATGCCATGCGTTCTTTGGGTAACTGGGGGAAAACAGAAGAATCAAAACAGGTACCAATCAATTGTTGTATTATACATGCCAATAGACAAAAGGTAACTTGCACCCTCCTTTGTCAAAATATGTTAACATTTCACCAATTATCTTTTGCTCATAAATTGGTAGTAGTCAAGTTGATATAAACACTTGTTGGCTAAATTCTGTGCGAAAAAAATATTACTCCTTTTTTAAAGGGGTAGAGCGGTGTTATCCACAATTTTGACCAAATCTTATATTATCATGACACTTTTTACTACTTAATGCCTCATTGAGCTCAATTTAAAAACAATTTTAAATTGAGCATTGGACATTATATGGTAAATAAGCATAATTCATACGGAAAGTTTGCATAAACCATGGGTTCAACCGATGGTTTTAAAAACCACCTTTGTGAACTCGGGCCATAGATAACCAAAGTATGATGTCACCAATTTTCACTTTTTGCATTTCGGTGCTATTTATACCATATTTTGGTAGAGCATGATGAAACTGCCCCACAAACCAAATTTGGTAGGAATCGGTCCTTGGGGGCCTGAGATATGACCTCATGAATACATAATTAGCCCCACTGAAGTCAATGTATTACTGGCCCTGTTCTTAATGTTGGGAACTAGCCAACTTTTAGAAGTGGGGAGTTTTCATCATGCGCTACCAAAATATGGTATCAAAAAAGCTGAAATGCAAAAAAAAAGTTTTTTGTGATGTCATTATTGTGCTAAAAGATATGTACTCATGTTGCTGAAGCAGCATCTAAGAACGTGTTCCAGTTGTGTGCAAATTTGTTTGTAAAGTGTGCATAAAGTCGTACATAAGTTGTATATAAAGTCGGACCTAACTTACTTGTATTTAAATAAGTTTTATGAAACAACACCCTGGACTGACAAGATTAAGATAACATTGCTTAAAACCAGCAATCTATATTTGAACAAGATTTACCACCCAATCGCTCTGCTTTTTACCCTATTAGCTGGGCATGACGAGAGGAATGACACACCCTTTCTATGTTATATCAGACATCAATTTATTAGGTGCTTTATCTGTCTCGTTAGAGATGCTGAATGTGCACAAGTAAAGGGGGAGCAAACAAAGTAACAAATCATATAAAAATATCATTAAAATAACAAAACAAAATAAAAATAAAGTAATCATTGATAAAAGGAGTTACAAAAAGGAGGTAAAGAAAGAGATAAATTGCCTATAGTTTTGGTAGACCTCAAAGAAAATTGCCAGGACATATTCAACTCATGTACAATGTACAGTCTTTATCGTGCCATTTGCACTCTCACTGCTTATGAGGATATCAATCCAAACAACCTTTAATATTGTATAAAAATCCAGTTGCAGCAAATCACACAGTGTACACAGTGTAAGCCTGTATCTTTTTTTTCGTTAAAAACAATAACAATACATAATGACACATGTGAATTGATAATGAAAAGATAAATGGAGGATGGCCCTACTCAGCAGCATCAATCATGGTGCTGCTTGTCTACGGAGGGTTCCTCATATAGCATAAAAGAAAATTACACAAATATAATTCGTCATGCGGACGAATTAGGTCATGATTTGTCATTCAGTGTCGGCTGGTGTATGAAATAAATCATTTAGATATCATTGATAATCTTGATCGTAGACATCCTAAGAATAAGTTTTGACCATTACTAAATATGATTATTGATGTGGTGATGACAATCGTCAGACATACATCTTCAAACAGATACATACAAGATAGATGATTATACCTCACGGATCAACACGGCAATGCCGGCATGATCCGGGGAGGTCCGGGATAGTTTTGCCCCAGATGACTGTGAACACGGCATCAACACGGCAGCTTCACACGGATCTACATGGATCATGCCGGCAGAGCACGTCGTCAACACGGACCAATACGTCAGCAACACGGACCTACACGTCAGCTACACGGACCACCACGTCAGCAACACGGACCTACACGTCAGCAATACGGACGAACACGTCAAATGCGTTATCCATTGAGCTAGCATATTCCCCATAGAGATTACACGTAAGCAAATTTGAGAATTACAATTCCAATTTTGCAAGCGAAATACGGGCATGATCCCGGCATCTGATCAAAAAATGGAGGGCATATTTTCGAAAGCTTAGAATCTCGGCTACAACATACTAAAAATTCAGGGAAAACTGACAAGAAGAAATGGAGATATGGCTCACGAAATAGAGGAATGTCGAATCTAGTTTTGAGAAAAAGTCATGTCCCATAGAGATTACACGTAAAATACATGTGATATGAAAAAAGCAATTATAATCTGTTTTATCTTGCTAAATTTAAACTTTTATGCCTTTTAATTATCATAAAGGATCATGTAAGAGGTGGCAAAAAGAAAAAAAAAATGAAAAAAAAATCATCTTGTTCACCCCAGGACTCGAACCTCCGCCCTCGAGAAAGCAAGTCAAATGCGTTATCCATTGAGCCACGATATTCCCCATAGAGAATACACGTAAGCAATCTTGAGAATTACAAGTCCAATTTTGCAAGTGAAATACGGGCATGATCCCGGCATCTGATCAAAAAATCAAGGGCACACTTGCGATAGCGCAGAATCTCAGCTACAACATACTAAAAGCTTAAAGAAAACTGACAAGAAAAAATTGAGATATGGCTCACGAAATAGAGGAATGTCGAATCTAGTTTTGAGAAAAAGTCATGTCCCATAGAGATTACACGCAAAATGAGGAAAAATGACATGCCTCTTTTCAATGCTGTTTTACGCAATGATGCGTTTCTCAAAACGAAAATTTATGTGAACTGACGAGAAAGAGTACATTCTAAACTACAACATATCAAAATGTGGGCGAAAAAACGATCTATATTTGAGAAGTTACAACCAAATTTGCATAAATTTGATGACGTCATTTTTGAAAAAATGAAATTTTTAGTTTAGGCGCCATTTTGATGACGTCATGATCAAATTGAGGGACAATGGTGACATGAAATCAAATCTACAACTCATACTCTATCGATATATCAAAAAAAAATTGGGGGTCAATGGACTATTTAAAGAGCTACAGTGAATTTACAATAGGCATGTTTTTGCCCATATATGGCCTGTAGTGAGAGCTCGCGCGCACACGTGCTGCAAACTTTAACGTGTTTTAATTTCGTTATTAATGGTCGTAGAAGGTTGATCAAGGTATCAAATTGTTCAGAATTTTATTATCAATGAAATGATGTAAAAAAAACGGTGTTTCTGCGTTTCGTTATGGCGTTGCGCGGTACGCGCACGCATGCGTGCGCGCGCGCAAATTTTTGAAATGCTTAGAATGACCTGAAACGTACTCTCGTTCGGTCAAAAAGTGATTTTGAGCATTTTGAAATTTTGACGCGCGCGTACGCGCCCGTCGTGACCTCTAGGTGACCTTTAATGACATGACCTGATGACCCTTGACCTGAAATTGATGTGATGTAAATTTGATTGATTTTTGATAATTGATAATGGAGATGTGATTGATAATGTGATTTTACAAAATGGCGCCTAGATGACGTCATCATGACCTGTTGACCTTGAAAAGCTTCACTGCACGTGTCCATGACAGAACCTATAGATGACATGAAATTCAATGAAATTGACCATGTCCATTTTGAGAAAACTTGGCGACAAGAAAATCCGTAAAAATAAATAAATAAATAAATAACTAGAATTTTAATTCGTCTTACGGACGAATTAGGTGATCTGTCTGTGAATCTCATGATCACGATCACGATCTATTTTTTTTAATCATGATCATCATTTCAATGCAGATCAATATGAATATCATCACAATAAACGTAGTTTTATCAATGAAAGGACCTGTTAAATAGTGTTGAAAGACATTGAAATAAAAGGTTGTATAAATCTTGTTTTTCTGAAGAATGTCAATTCCAATTAAGCAAGTAATAACACGAAATAGTGAGCATAGTGTTGACGAAAGCAAGATTCTAGAATCCAGTTTTGAAAAAAAATTAAACCAGTATGCATTGACCAGTATTTAGTTGCCTCATGAGCAGTAATGACTAAATGACATTTAATTTCTTACATTACGATATGTAGATTTCATTGCAAGATATTATACAAGCATGCCTTACAGAGCAGGTTGGAGCAATTGCATAGACCAGGTGAATAGAATAGCAAAGCAATGAACACTGACGGAGGCATTTGTTGCATTTCTTTCTGGAATGCAGCGTTAGCCGTGTTCTTATAACAATACATAGCCAACTCTGAAACACCAGTTGCTAGTACACGCATTGTTGTTTTTTGCATGTATTGAATCGCACAATCTAAAAGAATAATCAAGACATCAAGGTTATTACTAATATTTCATTAAATATAAAACAATCATGTCACTTTAGTACCAATGAACTTTTTCTTATCATTTGCAGAATGAACCCCAAACTGGCTTATAGGGGTTACACGCAAAATGAGACAAAATTTAATAAAAAAAATAATAGATGCTGATGGGTTTCGATCCAGGGACCCTCGCATTACAAGGCAGATGCACTAACCATCAGACCATAGTAACTGCCATACACTTGCAAGGCAACGATAAAATATAACCTCAAATTGAATTTTTAAGGTGAAACTTTTATCATAAATTATACTTCTATACATTCTTGATATTTATGATGATGTTTTGCTTAAAATGATAAGATTGTAAAATAATTTGGAAGAATGTAAAACCAGCTACAATATGTAGAAAACCGGGCCAAAAACGACCAATGATTACGGAGTTATAGTCATATTTCCAAAATTATTAAAACGTCAAAAAACAAAATTGGAAAATTTTAGTTCTGACGAAAATTTGATGACGTTATGATAAAATTTATTGTCAAATGTGACATGAAATCACATCTACAAGTCCTATTCTATCCGAATATAAAAGAAAATTTGGGGGTCAACGGACTATCTGAAGAGTTATATAGAATTTTGTAAAAGCATGTTTTTGCACATTTTTGGCCTATTGTGAACGCGCGCTTGCGCGCGTAATTCAAACTTTGACGGAGGCGCATTCCTTTATTACTGGTCGTAGAAGGTCGGTTAAGGTATCAAATTATTGGGAATTTTATAAAGAATGCATTGATGTAAAATAAAGTGCAGTTGTGCGTTGCGTAAGGACGTTACGCGCGTAAACGCGCGCGAAAACCTGTGAGCGCGCAAATTCCTGAAATGCTTAGAATGACCTGAAACGTACTCTACTTTGATCAAAAAGTGATTTTGAGCATTTTAAAATTTTGACGCGCGCGTACATGCGCGTCGTGACCTGTAAATGACCTTTGATGACATGGACAGTTGACCCCTGATCTGAAGTTAATTTGATGTTAATATTGTTGATTTTTGATGATTGATAATGGAGATATTGTTGATAATATGATTTTACAAAATGGCGCGTAGATGACGTCACGATGACCATTTGACGTTGAACTTGTTTCGTACACATCGTATGATAACTGTCCATAATTGATAATATTTTGATGAAAATTGATTGAATAGTTTTGATGATTTTGGTGGAACAAGAAAAGGGTGGAAAAAGAAAAATAAATAAAAAGAATAAAGAAATAAATAAAAAAGAAAATTCGTAGAAACACAAGAGGTGATCTGTCAATTGACAGATCACCTAATAAGAAAATTCTGACGAAATTAATAGGTGATCTGTCAACGACAGACCACCTAATTACACAAATATGAATTATACACAATATAAAAATAACATGCCAAAACAATAAGAAATCAAACTTATCGATCATAACATCCAGCCCCCACCCTCCCCCTACGTTAAACACACCCTACACTTCAATTTATAGGAATTGAACAGAAAGTAGTATACAGTCAGACCCAATTTAAGATGTGGTTTATATTAACTACAGGTGTGTGTTATTGAAAGGTTGTGATCACATCTTACCCGTTTATCACAGCCGAAGGATGCAAATTGGCAAGGTACAGGAATCTCGCTGCATTCATGCTGATGATGAGATTGAAGATGACTGGATAACACCTCCTTATGACAATACTCGCAGCCGACCGGTCGCTTTGGACACTCTGCATTATGCCTCTGTTTCAATGAAAAAAATTATTGGCAGAGAACACCATTTAAATGTAATAATATGGAACATCTACCGGTATATAGCGCAGCTACTATGTTTAATACTCTGTACTGTGCTTTTGTATCATAATTCATTACCCCGGCTGTAGCTGAGCCGCCATATAACCATTCAAGGAATTTCGAAACGTCGAGATTGGGTGGTCCTTTTCAGGACCAACACTTGCCCAAGAAAGATACATGGTGCACCATGAAACCAACTACACTATGAATTTCTTCCTACCGGGTACCCATTCACCTCACCTGGGTTGAGTGCAGCACAATGAGGGTGAATTTCTTGCTGAAGGAAAACACGCCATGGTTGGGAATCGAACCCACGTCGCTCGGATTGAAAGACGAGAGTCCTGACCACTAGACCAAGATGCCCCCATATCAAGTTGGGTGGAATTATTTAGAAAGACAAAAACTTTGGAAGGTTGGCGAGACTGCCAAAGTACTAATTAACAGAGTTGTGGATTTTACCCCCGTATTTAAACTGTATATTCATTTGCTCTGGTGACGATTGCTCTGAAGGCAAATCTGCATGTTAATCCAAACATGAAATCTAACTTTAGGAACTAAATCAACTATATTGATAATCCATTTACATTATTCTGAACCAAAAACTGTATTACAATCCTAACACTATTAAACCCTATGGCCCGTATTCTGAAGTCAGGTTTAACTTAAACTCAGGTTTTAAGTTGTGGTTTAAGTATGGATAGCCAATTGTTACATAGATAATTAACATTAGATATGTCATATTTCAGCTCATTTGGCTCTCAAATCATTCATAATTGTCTAGGAAGTATAAAATGATGATTGTCTTCATCATAGATGAATCAGAAAAGAGCACAGTAAACATAAGAATAATACAACTGAATAAAAATTTTGACACTTATGGCTTCCCATAATTTTAACACAGAGTTAGACCATGGTCTAAGTTAAACCTGACTTCGGAATACGGGCCTATGCCCTTAAAGATATTAAAACTGAAGCAAATGTACCAGAAGCAAAATTTGTGTCAGCAGACAGACATATTAAAGGTCAAGTCCACCTCAGAAAAATGTTGATTTAAATCAATAGAGAAAAATCAGACAAGCACAATGCTGAAAATTTCATCAAATTCGAAAGTGTAAAATAAGAAAGTTATGACATTTCAAAGCTTCGCTTATTTTCAACAAAATAGTTATATGAACGAGCCAGTTACATCCAAATGAGAGAGTCGATGTCGTCACTCACTCACTATTTCTTTTGTTTTTTATTGTTTGAATTATACAATATTTCAATTTTTACGAATTTGATGATTAGGACCTCATTGCCTGAAGCACAAAATGTTAAAATAATGGAATTCCACGTGTTCAGGGAGAAATGAAACTTCATTTCACATGACAATGTCGAGAAAATAAAAATATTTCATATAATAAAATACAAAAGAAATAGTGAGTGATGTCATCAACTCTCTCATTTTGATGTAACTGGCTAGTTCATATAACTATTTTGTTGAAAATAAGCGAAACTTTAAAATGCCGTAACTTTCTAATTTTACATCCTATTTTGATGAAATTTTCAGCGTTATGCTTGTTGAATTTTTCTCTTTTTATTCAAATCAAGTTTTTGTTCGGGTGGACTTGTCCTTTAACTAGTGCATCCTGAGCACTTAAAGAGGAAACATGATCAATTATAATAAGCCGTCAAAAGAGAAACTTTTCTATAAAGGAACTAGACCCATTCATTCAAAACTAACATAAAGATCTTTATCATGAACCAACAATTGCCTCAATGGGAAATATACCCACATGTAATATGAAAATTTGTAAATGAAACTATTCAATAAATAAACTGTCAATAAATATTGATTATTACTATCTATATTGCCTTAAAAACATTTATCCTGGTCTGCATCAATTGCTAGTTCAATATATAATACATTCATACCGTACGGTGATATAAAAAGTTTAAGGTTAAGGTTTTATTAGAATATCGATATATCACAGTCATTTAGGCTGAATTGCATTGGATATACAAAATATAACAATAAAATGATAACATGATATAGCAATCAAACATTATAAATATATTATTTACAAATAAAAATACAAACACAAACAGATTAAGGAAAGGATGACCAGGGGCCTGTTTCATAAAGGACTTGCAACTGTTGTAACTTTGCCATTATGGCAACTACCATGGAAACCTTGATTCTGATTGGCTGCTGACCCCTGTTACCATGGTAGTTGCCATTATGGCAAAGTTACAACAGTTGTAAGTCCTTTATGAAACGGGCCCCTGATTGTAGAGAAAATGAGAAAAGGAGATACAATAGATTAGGGGAAGATGAGGACAAAAGAGAGGAGAATAGGTGGTTTCAGACCGCCTCAAAGTTCGACAGTTCCAGGTATTCTCTGATCGGGAAATTTACCCCGATCAGAAAATACCAGGTATTTTGGTAATGTGAAAGCAAACGTGTACTTTCCCAGAAAGAAAATACCCGCTAATTAGTAGGTACTTGGCAAAATTACAAGAACTTTCACAGGTATTTCGGCAATGTGAAAGCAATTTACAGGAACTTTTAGCTTAGCGTGTCGTTGGGCGCGGCGCCGTGGGTGGCTGTTGGGTTAGTGATTTTGAATCTCGCACCTTGCCTGCTTATCAGACCATATTGCGCATGCTCGTAACTTCAGGTACTTATCCCGAAGGGTATGATTCGAGGCGGTGTGAATGCAGGAACAATTAATGGGTATTATTTAGCCTAAAAAAGTTCTCGTAATTTAACGGGGATTCTTTTGGTCGAGGCGGTTTGAAACCACCTAATGAGAGTAGTAATACACAGATGCAATTCTGGTTCAAACCAAGTGGGATACTGAAGAGTGAGAAACATAGAGCTGGTTAAATTAGGAAGGGTACATGGATCAATCCACATCAAATCAACCAATTTTCAGACAATTTGTCACCCGACCCTCTTCGATTTTCTTTAAACTCACATCAAATGTTGCCCCAAGTGTCTGACGGAAAAATCTGAAATATTTTGCCCCAAGGTCAAATGGTTGCTAAGATACGGCCTCCCATAGCAACCAATGCGCACTCAAAGAAATTATTTTAAATAAAATTGCCTATTTTTGATTGACTACTGCAGCAAAGTTTGATTGATTACAGTCTTCATTTTAAGTAAATTGAAAGAACTTTTTGGTTTAAACATGCAGAGTATACTGTAGCGCGGACCTGTCAACCGGATTTCACACACGAGGTCACCGAAAATGGCGTTAAGCATCCGTGTCAATGATTTCAGAAGCATGTTTGGAGGCTCATAAATCCAAAACTAAATTAGCTTAGAACCAAATATTATGCACATTTATGGACTTTCATATACTCAACAGAATTACAAAAAATTGACCCAAGAGTGTGCGTCGTTTTCCTGTAGGGCGCCCTCAAAGTTGGATTTTTTTCAAAAGATGCCAAGTTCAAGGTCACGGATCACCTCCCGTCCCATCGAGGAGGGGGACCAATTTCTGTGTTTTGATAGACATTTACCCATATTATCAAGTGTTACTTGAGAAATTATGCTAATGGAATGTTTAGGGGCTGATTTGCGCATTCCAAAATGGTCGTAAACACCCTAAATTTGACGTTAATGACACATACATGCTTTTCAACACTTTTCAAATTGTGATAACTCAAAGATGAAATGCCAAAAGACATTGATATCTTCTGTACTGATAGTCTGTAATTGGTATTAAAAGGATATATCTTCAGAAATAGTTTTTTTTGTTGGTAATGACCTCGAAAACACACCTAAAATTCAATAAAAACAGTAAATTGGCTAATTTTCCAGAATCATATGGCATTCAAATGGTGTTTACATTGACTTTCAAATGGGTGTCATTTCAATACAAAGGGTGAGCTTAAGCCAAAACTTGAAAGACATGTTCAACTTTTGTTCTACTTTAAGCAACATAAAATATTTGAACTCAAAACTATATCATTTGACCTTGAAATTATTCCAAATATAGCTGATTATTGCTTCGTAAGTAGCATATTCAAATTGCACGAGTACATTGCACTTTGCAACACATTTCAAAATGGATTTTCTCATAGAGAGAATACCTGATCAGGCTGATATTTGCAGTATTGGTAGTCTGTAATGAGTTCTTGGAGGATCTACAGATTAAGTACCTATTCTCTCATGACAATGACCTTGAAAATACAGCTGAAAATCATGAAAATCAATAAATCATACAATTTTCATTAGTAATCAAGTGTTTTTACCCACTTTTCATTGTGTGTTATTCCATCTTAGATTGTGAGCTCATGCTGATAATTGCAAATCATGTTCCACTTTTGGTCTACTTTAAGCTACATAAAATATTTGAACTCAAATCTTTATCATTCGACCTTGAAATTGTTCCAAATATAGCTATTTGTGCTTCATAAGTAGCATATTCAAATCACACGTGTACTTTGCAACACATTTTAAAATGGATTTTCTCAAAGAGAGAATACCTGATCAGGCTGATATTTGCAGTATTAGTAGTCTGTAATGAGTTCTTGCAGGATCTACAGATCAAGGAACTATTCTTTCATGACAATGACCTTGAAAATACAGCTGAAAATCATGAAAAATCAATAAATCAGACTGAACTCAAAACCATATATTTTGACCTTGAAATCATTCCAAATATAGCTATTTGTTGCTTCATAAGTAGCATAATTATATTCAAATCGTGCATGTACATTGTACTTAGCAACACATTTCAATACTTGGAAATAATTTCAAGGTCAAATGATATGGTTTTGAGTTCAGTCTGATTTATTGATTTTTCATGATTTTCAGCTGTATTTTCAAGGTCATTGTCATGAAAGAATAGTTCCTTGATCTGTAGATACTCTAAGAACTCATTACAGACTACTAATACTGCAAATATCAGCCTGATCAGGTATTCTCTCTTTGAGAAAATCCAATTTGAAATGTGTTGCAAAGTACACGTGTGATTTGAATATGCTACTTATGAAGCACAAATAGCTATATTTGGAACAATTTCAAGGTCGAATGATAAAGATTTGAGTTCAGATATTTTATGTAGCTTAAAGTAGACCAAAAGTGGAACATGATTTGCAATTATCAGCATGAGCTCACAATCTAAGATGGAATAACACACAATGAAAAGTGGGTAAAAACACTTGATTACTAATGAAAATTGTATGATTTATTGATTTTCATGATTTTCAGCTGTATTTTCAAGGTCATTGTCATGAGAGAATAGGTACTTAATCTGTAGATCCTCCAAGAACTCATTACAGACTACCAATACTGCAAATATCAGCCTGATCAGGTATTCTCTCTATGAGAAAATCCATTTTGAAATGTGTTGCAAAGTGCAATGTACTCGCGCAATTTGAATATGCTACTTACGAAGCAATAATCAGCTATATTTGGAATAATTTCAAGGTCAAATGATATAGTTTTGAGTTCAAATATTTTATGTTGCTTAAAGTAGAACAAAAGTTGAACATGTCTTTCAAGTTTTGGCTTAAGCTCACCCTTTGTATTGAAATGACACCCATTTGAAAGTCAATGTAAACACCATTTGAATGCCATATGATTCTGGAAAATTAGCCAATTTACTGTTTTTAATGAATTTTAGGTGTGTTTTCAAGGTCATTACCCACAACAAAAACTATTTCTGAAGATATATCCTTTTAATACCAATTACAGACTATCATCACAGAAGATATCAATGTCTCTTGGCATTTCATCTTTGAGTTATCACAATTTGAAAAGTGTTGAAAAGCATGTATGTGCCATTAACGTCAAATTTAGGGTGTTTACGACCATTTTGGAATGCGCAAATCAGCCCTAAACATTCCGGTAGCAAAATTTCTCAAGTAACACTTGAAAATATGGGTAAATGTCTATCAAAACACAGAAATTGGTCCCCCTCCTCGATGGGACGGGAGGTGATCCGTGACCTTGAACTTGGCATCTTTTGAAAAAAATCCAACTTTGAGGGCGCCCTACATAAAAACGACGCACACTCTTGGGTCAATTTTTTGTAATTCTGTTGAGTATATGAAAGTCCATAAATGTGCATAATATTTGGTTCTAAGCTAATTTAGTTTTGGATTTATGAGCCTCCAAACATGCTTCTGAAATCATTGACACGGATGCTTAACGCCATTTTCGGTGACCTCGTGTGCGAAATCCGGTTGACAGGTCCGCGCTACAGTATACTCTGCATGTTTAGACCAAAAAGTTCTTCCAATTTACTTAAAATGAAGACTGTTATCAATCAAACTTTGCTGCAGTAGTCAATCAAAAATAGGCAATTTTATTTAAAATGATTTCTTTGAGTGCGCATTGGTTGCTATGGGAGGCTGTATCTTAGCAACCATTTGACCTTGGGGCAAAATATTTCAGATTTTTCCGTCAGACACTTGGGGCAACATTTGGTGCGAGTTTAAAGAAAATCGAAGAGGGTCGGGTGACAAGCATTGGTTGATTTGACATGGATTGACCCACATGTATATCAAAATATGATGCACCACGCCGTACACCGGGGTACCGTAGTACCCCGGGGTACGGCGTTGTGCAGCACCATCTCGTGTTGTAATAGTGTACAGTTACATTGTTGTCATGGTGATCACGGTCGTACGATCAGTGCGACAATCATGACAATGATGGGGACAATGATCACAACGCCTATTTCCTTTCTTTGATACAATCTTATGCCAATAATAGTAAACAAATAGAATAAAGTTATCATTTGCATGCATTAATTGTTACATAAGATCACTAAAAAGAAAAAAAAAATCTGTACAAAACATTAAAATATACTTGTACACATTTTTGGTAACCCAGGGTACAGCGCAAAAAATAAAATAAATAATTCAACAAAATGGCGGATTATTATTTGGTACCCCAGGGTACCAAATACTGCATCATATGAATAAAGTGCCACCATTGATCTCTTCCTTACCTCTGTTTGATTAAAGCACAGTGGGCTTCGACAGTACTGACATTCTACCAATCTCCTAGGACAATCCTTCTCTACATGATCATCTATTGATTTCCTCCGCATTGAAGCACCGCATTGGTTCGGACATGGCTCCGTTCTAAACCGACATGTCTCCACATGATTCTAGATATAAAAATATATAACAGTTAATAGAAATACCTCAAGTAGTACATCCCTTGCCACATCGCATAGTATTTAATATGGTGATACACATGTACACAAAATTTATTTTATTGACAACTCTATTGGTGTCAGCAGTGGGATTTGAATCTGATCAAGTGTAACATTAAAGATATCTTTACGAAGATGATCATCTATTAATTTCCATTTGAAGCACCACACCGCACTGGTTTGGGCATCTGTTAATAGAGTGTCGTGTATACCAATATTTCTCCAGAAATGAAATGGCAAATGGCAATATTTATTAGGCTCCACTGCAAAAAATTATCATTATAAAGATTAGATAAAGTAATATGAACAGCAAACAATGTTACATATTTTGTATGAAAAAGAAACAGATGCATACATGTATACCAGTAATGTGAAACTACATGTACTTGAATTAAAAAATATCATGGATGAATGCAACATTTTGAAATCAAATAAAGTTTATATAATAATTGGCTAAAATGTAATCTCCAATACAGTGTGGCTACTTTTGATAACAAATTTACCATTAATGGTTACATGCAAAGTTAAAGAGAAATTCCAGTAGTTGCAGTAAACACTGATTTCATGAGAATGTCTGTAAAACAAGGCTTAATTGTCAGTATATCATCAAGGATCTAGATCTGGTACAGTTACATAAACTGAACTTTGTGAAATCTTGAAATCTACGCTGAAAAATGTTCAGAGTGAAGATCCCCACCACAGATAAGCGCACGTGGGACAGTGTAAAAGTATTGCTTCGAATGTCGAGCCTGATGCTCTACCCGAATCCTGTGCTTATTTGCTGATTTCTCAGCAATTACGCAATTTCTTCCAGAATCCTTTGGTACATACTTTTTATTTATACAAACAGACACTTTGGTGGTCATTTCATTGGCTTCTACACAACTCATTTTGATATCGTTACCAAAACTAGCATTTACCTTTAAGTCTGAAATACATGTACAGTACTTCCTTCATCCAGTATAAGTGAGATGTTTACAATTTAGCTTGAAATTTAACTTACCAGTACATGTCAAGTGGTACATTAAAGTTTTCTTTCTACAGTCCTATTTCACATCATAAAATTTAATAGATACCATCAAAATAAGCTATGGTCATGGAGTTCTCAAGTCTATTTAACAGTGTCAGCGGTAGGGTATGATCCAGTGTTAGTGGTGAGATATCATCCACCAGCATAGTGTCAGCGGTGGGATCTGATTAATAGTGTCAGTGGGGGGATCAGATCCAGTGTATTTACTGGTGTCAGCAGTAGGATCTGATCAAGTGTATTAAACAGTGTCAGCGGTAAGATCTAATCCAGTGTAAATGGTGTCAGTGGTAGGATCTGATCCATTGTATTTAATGGTGTCAGCAGAGGGATCTGATCCAGTGTATTCAATGGTGTCAGCAGTAGGATCTAATCCAGTGTATTTAAGTATCAGCTAGGAGTCTGATCCAGTGTAATTAAAAATTTCAGCAGTGACTAATCCAGTGTATTTAATGGTGTGAGCCTTGGGATCGGATCCAGTTTATTCAATATCATCAGCCATGGGAACTGATCCAATGTATCTAATAGTGTCAACAGTGAGATCTGATCCAGTGTATGTCTAATATAGTGTCAGCAGTGGGAACTGATACATTGTATTCAATAGCATCAGCACAGGAATCTAATCCAGTGTATTCAATGATGTCAGCAGTGGGATCTTATCCAGCATATATGATGTCAGCAGTGGGATATGATTCAGTGTTTGATAGTGTCAGTGGTTAGATATGATCCAGTGTATCTAATAGTGTCAAAAGTGGGATCAGATCCAGTGTACTTAATAGTGTCAGAAGCAGGATCTGGTCCAGTCTATGACACTGTTCTCACTACCTTCCTATACTAGTTTACTGGAAATGAGCTTAGTGGAAACTAGTTTAAGTTGTAGCGAAAACTGTCAAAGCGATCTTGGAAGCAATCTTCCAAACCTGTTCAGAAAACCACCTCGCGATGTAGTTTTCAAGATCGCTTTGCCTTGTTGAACTGGTGTTAGCATAAGTGAGGACACAACCGTTCTTCGAGAAGCGATCTTCACACATTTTGAGCGCGCTACTCCACACGACAGGTTTAGAGTGCCTATGCTGCAGTTTCAAATTTCACGTGGAACGTGTCAACCCACTGAGAGCAGTTCCATAGCAACAAGATTGCTTTACATGAAGTGATTTTCAAAACCACTTTCATGTGATCAAGTGGGAACGCGAGCAAAGCGATCTTCCTAACTGGTTTCCTGAATCGGTTTCCAGAGAACTCATTTTAGAAAGCGTAATGAGAACGGCCTCTATGCTTTACCTCCATCTCCCTGAGTTCTACAATTTCTGGGCAGTCCTTGAAAGGGCATTGTGCCTGAAGGTCCAGTATCTCTCTCTTCGAACACAGATCTCGAAACAACTGCAAAAAAAAAGGAAAGATCAGAAAGGCTTGGGGTTGAGAATCCATTTCCAATCAAAATAATGCACAATTCTTAATGAGATAGATGAAATTAATTTTATGGGATTTTATTGGTCTTCATGATCTCCAGTTGATTTTATCTTTTATTTGAATAATACCTCAGCCCCTGGTGTGATCCAGCTGAACTATTTCAGAAACAAATACGTGGAGTGGAAACAAATCGGAATATCAAAAGAGGAGTGAACTGTGTGCATGGTCTCTCATTAACTGTGTGTTACATGGTCTTGTAATATACTTTTTCTGCTAATACTACAGAGAATAAATTGACCTATAATTATATTTGTATAGAGAAACCAAAATGTTTTGAGAGGAAAAGTAATTGTTTTTCTACTTGGTAACATAATTATTGTTATTTTTGATGTATGAAGTACTTAGTTAATTAGCAGGTTATCATTCAAGTGGGTCTATATTACTAGACTACACTAGCATTATGGGTCAGGAAACAGGCCAGGTATGAGTAGTTGAGGACTCTAGATGGCACTAATGGTTCAGATCTATTTAATAAATTCAGACACTGACCAATCAATAGAACCTACATGTAAATCAGGGATGCAAATTAGAATTCAACTTAAATGGGCCATTGATATAGAAAATATGTTTTCAGTTAATTTTGTCTGAATTCTAAGATCAGGCTTTAGCCTTCAAAAATGGCAAACCTGTATAATCGTGATGTAATTGTTCCCAGGTTTCATATTCCCAACTTTATGCAAGTTCAATTTAGAGATGAATACATAAGCCTATTTTCGCAAAACTAGGTTCCATAATAAGACAAGCACCGCAAAAGTATCACAAAATATATTTATGGTACCAGGTGGGGTGGGTGTTTCATAAAGCTGTTTTAGTATAAGATATGAATGACTTAATAGCAGGACTGGTGATCATTTTTTGTGCTATGTGATACCCCTATATGATTGATATATGACCTAAGAACATGTTCCGGTCTAGACCAAAAGCTTCAGTCTCTTTGTTTTGTTGGTTGTTCAGCTGAACTCCGTTGGCTTCACTCACCAAATACAGAGACCGAAGTTCTAGCGCGATCTGTACAGGGGACTCAATGGCCATATGTTTATGTACTTAAGATTGGATAAAACGGGGAAGTGAAATTGTGCGACAGCCGAGGTAAGTCACTGTTTTTGTTCCTTTTAACTTCATTTTTCTCTGTTTTTTTGCAATTAATGCCAAGAGGGAATATAAATTTGCATTTTGGTTGTGTTAATTTTCAAAATTTTCATTAATTTAAGACAAAATTTGAAGAGCCCCGACGGGGGGATTTTGCATTGCAAGTCCCCTAATTGTGGCTGCACGATAGCGAGCCGTCTGTGTACGAAGAGAAATTGAAAAAATAAATGTTAAAAAACTCCTCGAAACAGACGGCTGCCAGCTGTCATGTTCCAGTCATGCATAAAGTTTGACGTAACTTTACGAACAGCTTTATGAAACACCCACCAGGTACATTCATGAAAATATTTCAGTGACCTTGGCATGCATATTGCTTTTAATTAGTGAATAGAGGGGGGAATTCCCTTTTTTCCAGCTGAAACAAGTTGAGGTTATACTAAAAAACAAACCAGTGGAGGTGCCGTGGCCGAGTGGTCTAAGACGCCTGGCTATACATGGAAAGTCCGGGGTTTGATTCCGGGCCGCGGCACCTATGGCTATGCCCGTGGGCAAGGCATTTAATCTACAATGCTCTTTTATCTTGCTTTCACATAAATGGAAATGCTAATCGCATTATTGGTAACTAGGTGTGCACTTGTTTTGGGTTTTTTTTTAAACAAACCACAAAATATAACTGATCTCAAAGGTCATCATTTTACTGTGATTTTGTATTCCAAACTAATCACATTGATCTGCAATGTGTGTAGGTACTTGTACATGTACATGTACAATCGCAAATTAGACGACAAAATTTATCTAAAATCTGCCACAAACTGTTCAAAAGGTAAAGGGGGAACGCTACCTTCATGATATGGGGAAATCCCTTTTGATAAAACACATGTGTACATGTATGTCGTCTATTTTTTTTTAGTTTATACAGAAATAAAAAAAAAAAGACTAAGGTTTTCATTCTAGTATTCTACTGTTATTTTGAATTCCAAAATAGCTTTTAATGAATAATGTATAGTGTACATTGTATGTTAACAAACATTTAATGATCGTCTGCAACAAACTCTGCTTTGAGAATACTTGCTTCAAGATATGGGGAAATCCCTTAAATGGATAAGACCAATGTGTACGTGTATAAGCTCTAAATTGAAGCAAAAATACAAAAAATATAAACACAAGTGGAATGCCTCTGGCCGTCTCACCTGCATCACGCGGTTCAATATAGCAGCAGTGCTCACTTTGAATACTACTCTAACTCGCACAAGATGTTCAGTGATACATGGTTACTCTTATTTCCCTTTTTTATGAACTAGACCAATAAACTTACAGAGATATGATGGTTATTCAACGAAAAACCCCAACATGGCCAAAGTTCATTGACCTTACATGACCTTTGACCTTGATCATGTGACCTGAAACTCGAACAGGATGTTCAGTGATACTTGATTACTCTTATGTACAAGTTTCATGAATCAGATCCATAAACTTTCAAAGTTATGATGGTAATTCAACAGATACACCCAATTCGGCCAAAGTTCATTGACCTTTGACCTTGGTCATGTGACCTGAAACGCGCACAGGATGTTCAGTGATACTTGATTACTCTAATGTCCAAGTTTAATGAACTAGACCAATAAACTTTCAAAGTTATGATGGTAATTCAACAGATACCCCCGATTCGGCCAAAGTTCATTGACCCAAAATGATCTTTGACCTTAATCATGAGACCTGAAACTTGCACAAAATTTTCAGTGATGCTTGATTACTATTATGTCCAAGTTTCATGAATCAGATCCATAAACTTTCAAAGTTATGATGGGAATTCAACAGATATCCCCAATTCGGCCAAAGTTCATTGACCCTAAATGACCTTTGACCTTGGTCATGTGACGTGAAACTCATGCAGGATGTTCAGTGATACTTGATTAACCTTATGTCCAAGTTTCATGAACTAGGTCCATATATTTTCTAAGTTATGATGACATTTCAAAAACTTAACCTCAGGTTAAGATTTCGATGTTGATTCCTCCAACATGGTCTAAGTTCATTGACCCTAAATGACCTTTGACCTTGGTCATGTGACATGAAACTCTAATAGGATGTTCAGTAATACTTGATTAACCTTATGGCCAAGTTTTATTAACTAGGTCCATATACTTTCTAAGTTATGACATCATTTCAAAAACTTAACCTCAGGTTAAGATTTGATGTTGACGCCGCCGCCGCCGCCGCCGCCGCCGCCGCCGTCGCCGTCGCCGCCGCCGTCGCCGTCGGAAAAGCGGCGCCTATAGTCTCACTTTGCTTCGCAGGTGAGACAATAACAGTGAAAAGGTTTTCAAATCTACTGTTTTGTTTTGTTTTAAATTCCAAATGACATGCAGCTTTGCAATGAACAATGAACAGCACATAAATGCTAGTATCTCATACATATATATTTAACAAAACTAATATTTCATCTGCAGTAGACACTGTGAGGGGGATACTCGCTTCACCATATGGGGAAATCCCTTTCAAACTCGTGTGTCTACATCTACTACACAAGCTCTAAATTATAAAAAATACAAAAATAGCAAACAAAACAATAGAAAGGTTTTCTTTCTACTGTTATTTTGAATTCCAAACTAGCTTTTCGATGAATAATGTATGCATTGTATGTTAGTATCACATTACAAACCAAAACAAATTTCATCTGCAACAGACCAGCTGCTTTAAGGTGAGGGGGATACTCACTTTACCTTATGGGGAAACCCCTTTTGATTTGCGTACGAGCTCTATTTTTTTTCTTTTTTAAATAGCAAATGTAACAATGTTTTTCTTCCTTTTTTTATTGTGAATTCCAATCTAGCTTTGCAATGAATAATGTACAGTGTATAACTGTTGATGGCACACGGTACAGTTTCAAAAACAAAACAAACTTTGCCCTGATGGTGAGGGGGACACTGGCTTGAGTGGCTTCATGGCATGGGAAAATCCCACATTTATCAAGAACATGTATTGTAAGCCAGGGTGCTACATTATAACTTTGAAGAAGCACTTGCCAGTCGGGCAAGTACCAGTACATTTTTAAATAGTTGGAATATACTTGCCCAAAAATATACTTCACTTGCCCGAACCATTGACCTTTGTCTATTTTTTACATGATCTGATCTACTGTGATTTGCATTTTTATTTTCCGAGGTGATTTTATTTTGCCTACCATGACCAAAATTAAGGTCAATATATCATATCGACCCTAATTTTGGTCATTCTTCTGTGAGAATTTGCTTGCCCAATGCAGGCAAGTAGTTTTGATCTTTACTTCAAAACGCTTGCCTGACTCAAACTTTTACTTGCCCCAGGCAATCAAGCAAGTGCTTATGTAGCACCCTGTATAAAGAGCTCTATGAAAAAAATACAAATCTATAATTATACTGGTATTTAAATATAAGTTTTCATTCTACTGATTATTTTGAATTCTAAACTAAAATTATTCACAATACACATACATGTTTAATCACACAACAAAATAAACATTTCAGCTCGCTGCTTTGAAAAGGGAGGGGACTACTGGCTTCAGAATATGGGGAAATCCCTTATTGATAAAACCCATATGTGCATAGCAAACTATGAAACAGCAGACCCCTACATTTATTGTGGATCGTGGTTATTAATCTGAGGGAAAGGTGATTAGCAAATTACCTTGTACAAACAAAGGAACATTTCAGAAAAAAAAATGCTTCTCATTGCACTGTTATTATAGTAAAAAAAAGCATGATGTACTAATTTTAACTGATAATTCAAGGGTGTAAATACATGCATGCATGATTTATCTGTAGTTCTGTCATTTTTTGGGGGGGATTGTGATCTATATATAGGGTGTACAAATTTCAGCCAAAGTGGATTTTTAATAATTAGAAAATAATCGCAAATTAAGCACAAAACACACTATAGTGCCGATCAAGCCATTAAAATTAATAGGCCTACATATCATACTAAAATAGCTTTAAGAAAAAAAAATGATCCAAATCATAAATTTCGTAAGCGATATTTCATATTTCTTGGAAAAAGCAAGAGCACAATGAACTGTGCGAAATACAGATACTACACATCCATCATTTTTATAGATTTTTTTCTCATAAATTAGGATGTCTCTGTGGCTCTGTCGCTACTAGTTCATTCAGGATCCTAGAAATGTCACCTTTCAAAGAAAGTAGGACACTTCCGTTTTATCATGAATTCCATCACATACTGTACAGGTCTAGGTTTCATGAGCATATGGCAAACCAATCTGTTTGATGTCATGTTTCTCTTTCAACTTCAACTCAAAGGCCCCCTGCACAGCACTGATTTGAATTGTCTAGGCACCGTTTGTGAATCAAGGTATCACATTAAAAGCAGTTTGCAAGAATTATCACGACTTTCCATCTCTTTTTACCAAATCATCATTTTTGTGACTTTTTTTCCTCCATGTACATCTAGTCAATGTTTGGTATTATGCAGTAAAAGTGATTTTAATTGGCAATTTAAAAGAAAAAGAATGAATTATAACCATGAGATGGCCATGTAAACTGTTATGCCTTCTTTTAAAAATACAAGGCACTGCATGTTGATCATGATTTAACACTCATTCAATGCCATCGGGGGCTATTCAGGGCCCTGTCTTTAAGAATTATGATTGATCCGATCAACCTCAAGTATATGGAAATCCATCAACGTCATAATTTTTCTTCATAAAATTTCCACAATGTCTTTTATAACTTTTTCCTAGGCAGGCACAGTGAATTTTCAAGAAAGCTACATGTACTATGAATGTATGAATAAAAGCTTAAGGCCTGGTCACACCGCCCGAGCATTGTTTAGTTGGCGCGGTCGTGGAGCGGAGAGAAAAAATCATCACTGCTAGCTACCCTTCACCATTTTCGATTTCGATTGCTTTTTTTTTTTGATTTTTTTTTTCTATTTTTCCCCCAATTATGTGAGCTAAACTCAACCCCTCTCCCTACCACTCCACGACTGCTCCAACAACGCTCGGGCGGTGTGACCAGGCCTTTCTCTAGGAGAACAAACACGTAGGCCTATGTTAGATGTTGGCGTTAGTGGCTTTCCATAGCTGTGGATTGGATGAATTTGGATCTATCTCAACTCTTTGTAAGACAAGGCCCTGAGTTATTGATGAAATTACCTGCATTATACCTGTGTTATTTCTTTCCTTTTCTTTTTATTATCTATTTGGGGGGCTGACTTTAATAGTCTTTAAAGGTCAAAACTACCCCAGAAACATATTAATTTTAATCAATAGAGAATTTAATGAAAGAAGCATAACGCTGAAAATTTCATTTTACAGCAATTTGAAAGTTTCTATTTGCTTTCACAAAAACGTTATCAGTCCCCTCATTTGCATACCAACCAGGATGTGAATATAACTGTTCAGTGAAATCAAACAAAATTTCAAAATGTCACCACTTTCTTATTTTACATCCGATTTTGATGAAATTTTCAGCATTATGCTTGTTTAAGAGACTTTAATCCTTTTATTCAAATCAACTTTTTGTTGGGGTGGACTTATCCTGTAAAGCAGTATGAACTAGAAATGATCTGCATTTACATTATGACAATTAAAGCATGTCTTTAGCTTTGGTATTAATCCCCTATTAATTGTGGCTATCAGTATTCCAATACATTACTAGAAACATGAATGAGCATGCCTATGATAAAGAGGATATGAAAAATAAGAATGTGTTCTACATTATAAATTCTACCATTTTATATAAAAATTTATTTTGACTGGGTACCTGATTGAAATATTATCTCCATAGTTTTTTCTAAAGCATGGGCTGGGCTGAAAATCTCAGGCTATAGTATTTATCGTACTGGGTTAAGTTTAGCCCACTTTCTTTTTACACAGCATTTTTGCAAAGTGGGCTAACCCCACCTATTATATAGTACGGGATTATTTGGCCCTGCAAAAAAGCATGGTTATCCCAGCAATTGCGGTAATAAGAGCGATAGTACTGGGTTAAGATCGCTAGTGTAAACGAAAGTGGGCTAAGCGCTCCCATTCATGCCCCATAACAGAGCCGGTCCTGTTGTCCAATCAGAGGTAAGCATAATGAATATTCATGAACAGCGAACATAATGCGTCAGCGAGTTGGAACTCGTGTTTTAAATATTCCTCTTCGACGCTCGTGAATATTCATGAGCTACCACTAGTCCGGGGTTAGCGAGTTTTGTGTGTGAAAAGCAAGCAATAGTACGGGGTTAAGAAAATCCTGTGTAAAAGGGTATTAGCTTCTTGATAACAAATCCCTAAATTTGTAAAATAAACATTCAAAGAGCCCTTTTCACACAAAATCCAAATATCACCAAAAGAGGCAGCTAGATATGTTTGATTTGAATTAATGTTCACAAAGAATCAATGGCTTTAAACAATACCCAGGTCCCGTAACACAAAGGTTTTATAGCAATTAAACGTACACTTGATTTTCACGATTGATTATTTAGTAATCAAATTTTCAGCGTTACTCCTACATGCATATGACTTTGAGATCGCATGCTCGATCTCATATATGACTGTACATTGTAATCAATGCAATCAAATGTAGAAAAATGTTCTACGATCATTGCTAAGCTTTGTGTTACGGGACCCAGGGCGTACGCTTGATTTCACGATGGATTGTACATTTTGTAATCAAACTTACGGCATTACTCCTATGTGTTTAAGATCGCATGATTGATCTCTAATGATTGTTCATTGTAGTCAATGCAATCAAATGTAGAAAAATGTTCTACGATCATTGCTAAGCTTTGTGTTACGGGTGCCCCTGGGTCTCGTAACACAAAGCTTTAATAGCGATTGATCGTACGCTTGATTTCACGATGATTGATTGTACACTGTAGTCAATCAATCATTAAAAAAGGTTCTACGATCATTGCTAAGCTTTGTGTTACGGGCGCTCCTGGGTCCCGTAACACAAAGCTTAGCGATTGATCGTACGATTGATTTCACGATGGATTGTACACTGCAGTCAATGGAATCAATCGTAAAAAACTGTTCTACCATCACTGCTAACGCTTTGTGTTATGGGCCCCAGATAGCTACTACGAGTTTTCAATAGAGTGTTCGATGATATTGATACACAAATATAATTTACATAATTGATCCCGACTTTACCATAGCTAGGTAAATGGCAATGTAATATCTCCTTTGTTTTATATAGAACAATGTATGTTCACCATTTTAATCGGTCTGTAGTATAATTTGACTCTCATTATAACACATCAATGCCTAGTTTCATTTCCGTAATGACAGTTCTAATGGATCATTTAGTTTCTAACATAGGGGAAGTCCATCAAGCTGTCATTTCATTTCTATATTTTTTTCTTGGCATTGCAGAAGAAAAGATTTATTTGTAACTTCTGCAATCTGAACAGCTTATGTTTTTCAATACCACCCTACTGTTCCCAGAAAGACCCAGGGGCCGATTGCACGAAAGGGTCTTTCCAAGGACCGTGTTTCGTGTCGCCCATCTTTTATGATACGCTATAAGCGGGGTGTTTCTGAAATTTATGATAAAGAATAAGATTCGTTAGCTTGCTTTTAAATCAAATTTTATACAATTTCATGATATATCACATCATTTTATAAACAAATATTTTGTTTATTTTAACGGACGAATGAAATATGTTTGCAGATGATTTATTTGAAATGACTTTCACATGGCGCATCATAAAAGATGGGCGACACGAAAGACGGTCCTTGCAAAGACCCTTTCGTGCAATCGGCTCCCGGCATCCTCATTGCTTTCCGCCAACATGTCGTGCCAAGTTCATATAATTGCAGAAAAGGTCCAAACTTGTTTAATACAAATCTTTTGCTAAAGTTAAGAGTGAATGGTGTGGCTTGCGACAGCGATTGCATACCACTGCTCTGCCCTCTGTGGCCTGTAATCTTAATGCGGGGTTAAACTTAAGGTGTCACGCGCGTAAAACATTCCCCATAGACTTGTGTGTTAAAATGGCACTTTTGAAAAATTCATAAAAAATAAATGTGAATTTAGAGGGTGGAATGTTTGTTTTATTGGATAGGATACATGTATATACATGTATCTGACATTCCATATCTGACCAGGGAAGGGTACCGTAGCCAGCTAATTTTAAAAATAATAATAAATAGCCATTTATGAAGATAACTATGAATGGATCAAATTCATCAACTGAAACAGTAAAATAGCCCTAATTACATGTAGTCTGGAAGGAAGTTCAGTAGTTACCATTTCTAGAATCAGTGTTAGATTTTGAATCATATTCATACATTTTTGTCAATCAGCAACATCAAATTTTAAAAAAATCGAATGGGTTGGGTCGAACAAATATCTTGAGCCTTCCTGATGTAATTAGGCTCATGGCACCTTAATTCAAACTCTGGTCTGAAGTTGTGGTTTAAGTATGGACAGCCAACTGTGAAAAAACCTCTATTACCACAACAGTACAAGTTTAAATTAAATCAGCTCATTTGATGTTCAAAGCATTTGTAACTGTCAGGAAATAATTGAAATTGTTTGCTTCACCAAAGGCATGTTTTGTGATAAGTGCTATACAAATAATAATAGGCATTTATATTGCACCATCTATTTACAAATAATCTATTACGAGGTGCATGTTGTAATGCAATAATGTTGATTATTATCATTGCAGATATCTCTAATACCCCATTGGCTCTAATTCAATTGATTTTCTAAGATTATTAAAGGACAAGTCCACCCCAACAAAAAAATTGATTTGAATAAAAAAGAAAAATTCAACACTTGAGCATAACACTGAAAATTTCATCAAAATCGGATGTAAAATAAGAAAGTTATGACATTTTAAAATTTCGCTTCATATCACAAAACAGTTATATGAACGAGCCAGTTACATCCAAATGAGAGAGTCGATGATGTCACTCACTCACTATTTCTTTTGTTTTTTATTGAAATATGAAATATTTTGATTTTCTCGTCATTGTCATGTGAAATGAAGTTTCATTCCTCCCTGAACACGTGGAATTCCATTATTTTAACATTTAGTGCTTCAGGCAAGGAGGTCCTAATCGTCAAATTCGTAAAAATTGAAATATTGTATAATTCAAACAATAAAAAACAAAAGAAATAGTGAGTGACAACATCAACTCTCTCATTTGGATGTAACTGGCTCGTTCATATAACTATTTTGTTAAAAATAAGCGAAACTTTGAAATGTCATAACTTTCTTATTTTACATCCGATTTTGATGAAATTTTCAGCATTGTGCTTGTCTGATTTTTCTCTGTTGATTCAATTCAACACTTTTCGGAGGTGGACTTGACCTTTAAACTTCATTACAAGGAAAATAGTGCGCAAAAAGTTGAAACTTCTGAAATTCAATGAAATTATATAAAAAATGATGCCTAATTTCTTTGACTAATCCTGAAGTGCTTCATTTTGAATTATAAAGAAACTTAAATGTCATTCAAAATTTCAAACTGAGGGTGCAAAACAGGACAGGAGATGAATGTGCAGGGAAATGACATGAAGTTTATTAATAGAATTTGATAAGAAATATTATACTTTTTTATTTAATATGACACAAATTTTATACCTTCCTCTTTTTAAATTAGGAACCTGTTTGGCCCAAAATCATAGTCGTTTAGTAATGAGCTGAAAAGCGGGAGAAGTTGACTTTATGGAGGTGACGGCAGAAATTGATATAAAGATTTTACCCGCCTGGAGCCGAATGACCAAAAGTTGCACCGATCAATTAAAAAAAAGATAACTTCATATACTTTGGCCTAACCTTACTCTAATTCCATGCCCTAATGTATATATTTGAACTTTAACTGGCAATAAACACTAATAGCTGAGGTGGAAAAACAGGGTTGGAGAAAGGGTGGGGGAAACAATAGAGAATTTCAATATTGTCATTTAAATGTGCGCAGCGCGGAAGCAAGAATAAATTTAGAGCAAGAGAGGAGTTTCTCTTAAAAAAAGTAAAGAATAAAAAAAGCTACCTTTTCCTCCCTACCCTTTTCCTTTTCTTCCTCTTTTTTTTCCTTTTTTTTTTTTTTTGGGGATGTATTTTTTTTGGAGGGGGCAATTGCCCCCACCCCCCCCTGGCTACGCGCCTGTTTTGGGGTTCACACCATTTGACTTCATTTTTATTTGCAATGGACTATGAATATGTACATGATTGTAAGAAATAGTGAGTGAGTGACATCATCAACACTCTCATTTTTGTTAAAAATAAGCGAAACTTTGAAATGTCATAACTTTCTTATTTTACATCCGATTTTGATGAAATCTTCAGCATTGTGCTTGTCTGATTTTTTTCTTTAGATTCAAATCAACATTTTTCTGAGGTGGACTTGTCCTTTAAGACAATTTACAAAATACGATTTAATCAAATGTACATGTAAAAAAGGAAAAAAGGTACTGTGCAGCTGCACTCATCCAAATCACACTGAAATCTCATACAGACAGCTTGCACAAAATACAGAGCTCCATCAAAGACCATTTTTAATGCCTGAATTTTGTGCAATCTGCCTGTGAATACAACACAATGAAATGAACACTATTGTCTAGACCTGGGGATTTCCCCAAACATGTCTAGCTGAACATTAGTCTCTTATCAATCCAGGCCATTGTTTAAAACAGGACATGAACTTTGGAAACATATTAAAAGTCACAGAGGGAGAAAAAAAGAATTGACAATTTACTTCTTTTTTACAACAATAATTTCAATAGACTACATACTGTACCATTTGATCAAGATCCGATTAAAAATATAATGAAGTTGTATTGAGTTTTAAAGTTTGGTAACAATTTTCGAACATGGAACAACTCTGGGAGTCTCTTGCCTGATTTACACAATCATAGTGCTGCAGTACAACTACGCCATATGTACAGTTGAGGCCAAAAGTTTACATACACCCATGGGCCCGTATTCTGAAGTCAGGTTTAACTTAAACCATGGTCTAACTCTGTGCTAAAATTATGGGAAGCCAAAAGTGTCAAAATTTTTATTAAGTTGTATGTTTCTAATTTTTCACTGTGCTCTTTCCTGATTCATCGATGGTGAAGACAATCATTAATTTATACTTCCTAGACAATTATGAATGATTTGAGAGCCAAATGAGCTGATTATGATATCTTTACAATTAGTGATTTATGTAGCAATTGGCTTTCCATACTTAAACCACAACTTTAAACCTGAGTTTAAGTTAAACCCGACTTCAGAATACGGGCCATGGAATTCAGTGAAATCTGTTCGCTTGCCAAACATCTCAAATTTACTATATCTTCAGAAATATACATTACCATGCCAAATTTGGTTTCAAATAAAAGAGCATATTAAGCTCTTTTACATGATTGGGATGCCGCTTGCATTAAAGTAAATTTCAGGTAGAATTTCTTGAAGAAAGAAAGTAATATTTGTGCCAAATGTATATTCTATTGTTTGTTTTTATATTTTTAAATATCATTTCATAGAAATACATCAATGTCAAATCTATGATTTATGTTACTTTTTCTATCATGATATGTCACCACTGAACAAAAAATGTAATCTGAAATGTTTGTATTGAGTAGTAACTAGCACAAATGTAAAATGTTTTTGTCAAGTTTTTATTTTTGATTTGTCTAAAATATGAAGATTTGGGGGGAAAAAATTACACTCAAATATTTTTCAGCTCCTTATGACAAAGCAATGTGATGAAGGGGTATGACATACTCATTTGTTCGATATCAAATTCGTCATGATAGCACAAATATTTCATAAGATACAGTACATTTTATGATGTTTGGCAAGTGTCAACTTTTCTTTGAATTTCCTGGGTGTAAGTAAACTTCTGGCCTCAACTGTACATGCATTTTTTGTGATATCAAATAACAATCGCAAACAACTTTTACTAGATTATTTTTTAATAATCATCAGAATGTTAATTCTCATTCAAATAATTGATCTGAAAGGACTTTATCTTGACCCTGTAGAAAAAAAATATTTTCGTAAAGGATGTTTAATATAATCTACGGGCTTATAATTCAAAATTATCTTGAAAATTCTAAATGTAAACTTTTGGTTAGTTTATTGACTGCTACACTGACATTGACCTTTGCCTAGTAGTGACCTATATTCATTTGTTTGCAGACACTTGACTACAATCATATGTAAGTTTTTTTTCTTCACATAAAAATTAAAATACAAAGAATATTTTAAAAAGGTGTGTATATGGCATCAACTCACTCATTGAATTTTCCTGAGAACATGAATATAACTTCGCACAAACACAAAACTTTGAAAATGTCATGCGGAGATATTCATTCAGTACCCACGTTTTATGATATTTTCAGTATTTTGTTTGTCTGATTTAACTCTATCTATTCAAATCATATGATTTTCAACCTAAAATATGCCATTATTAACTAGGAAAAAGACTTGTATTTTTTATCAACAATATTTTTGCTTTAACAAGAAAAGGGGCAATTTTGTTGAAGGTCAACAAGAGGGTGAAGTTTGTAACTACATGTACATGTATAATTTGCTAAAGTGGTCTACAGTTCTTGAACTGTATGCAAACTCATTTCTCTGTCTGGTGTTCATTTGTACTTTATGATCAATTGTTCATCGCAAATCCTCTTTCATTTCTTTCCATCTATGCGCAATTGTCATCCTTGGGAAAGTCCCTTTTCTTTCCGGTTTAGATTTGAAAGTTTCTGATGCAGGTAAAACTAATCGTTTGGCACTTTAATAATTACAGGTTTGAAAAAAGGTCTACTTTTCAATCACATGATTATGATGGGAGATAAATAAACCATTGTTTCTATAATCATTCTGGTTGATTGCATATTATGCAAATAAATCCATTGAACTCGATTCAATTCCCATACTTTGTGCAGGAATTACCTGGTTCCAACAGGCAATGTGTTTAATAACCTGTTGACTACTGGATTCTGTAATTCCTACATGTACATGTATAGGCTTTTTACAGGATCACCTAATTCCAGTAGGCAATGTGTTAACCTGTTGACTACTGTATTCTGTCATTCCTATATGTACATGGATATATCTGAATTTTTTTCACCTCGCAGCTCACTGACTTTTTACATTCAAGTCTCGCGCAAATTTTGAGACCAAAGTTGTGACGCCCGGGTACGCGGTTACGACATTACGCAACATTATGCAAGTGCATGTCAGACCCAAAATTGCTCATAAACGTGATTTCATGTACAAATCCAATGCAAATTGCGTATTTAGCCAAAATTCATAAATGTATCATTATTTCTACTTTAACGAATTAAACTTAATTAATTTTGCCTTGTTTATGATCAGAATTATGTCTGGAACAATTTCCATTGAAAAAACAATAAAAAACAAAAAGTAAAAAAACAAGGAAATACATAAGAAATTCATAAAACAATCAAATACATAAGAAATTTATTTCCAAACCAAAGTTTTTTTGAATTACGATTGTTAAGAATGCTACAAAGAAAATTTTTACCAAAAATTAGCATTCTAGGAGCTTTATTTAGTGAATTAGAGCAAAAAGTATGATTTATGCATAAATTAGTATAATTAATTCATATAAAATAAAATCTCATTATTTTGGAAAATTTTACCATACAGCCTTGTAGATTACATCGCACACTACCAGCGTGCAAATTTTTGCGTCGCTCACGCGATCGGCGGCCAAGATCTTAAGGGGGGCCATAATGGCCCCCCCCCCCCCCTACCCCCGGAATGACAAGAATCAAAATACCCCGGGAGATTTAGGGTTCATAGCTAACCTGTTATATAGGCTTTGAATAGGGAGCATTTGATGCACCACGCCGTACACCGGGGTACCGTAGTACCCCGGGGTACGGCATTGTGCAGCGCCATGTCGTGTTGTAATAGTGTACAGTTACATTGTTGTCATGGTGATCACGGTAGTATGATCGGTGCGACAATCATGACAATGAATGGGGACAATGATCACAACGCCTATTTCCTTTCTTTGATACAATCTAATGCCAATAATAGTAAACAAATTATACTTAAGAATTTAAGTATACTTTTCGACAGCTAACTTACACAAAAGATTAGCTTATAGTCCCAAAACTCATTATTGAACAGTGAAGATTAGAACAGAACATGAAAATTAGAATAAAGTTATCATTTGCATGCATCAATTGTTACATAAGATCACTAAAAAGAAAAAAAAAATCTGTACAAAACATTAAAATATACTTGCACACATTTTTGGTAACCCAGGGTACAGCGCAAAAAATAAAATAAATAATTCAACAAAATGGCGGATTATCATTTGGTACCCCAGGGTACCAAATACTGCATCATTTCATGAAAGGACTTGTCAGACATTTTCTCCGACAAGTACTGTATAATCTGACAGTTACTATGGTAACAGGGTGCTTCTCAGCCAATCATATTCAAAGAAGGTTGTCAGACCTGACAACTTGTCAGACGAAGATGTTGATGAAACACTCCCTAGATCGTTTCATGAAAGGACATGTCATATGCTTCATCTGATAAGTTTCATTTCAGCCGACAATTACCATAGTAATACTGCTTCTCAGCCAATCAAAATTGAGGAAAGTTGTCAGATTTGACAACTTGTCTGGCAAAAATGTTGATGAAAGGCTCCCCTGGTTCCAGTTGACAATGGGTTAATCTGATTGACCTTGAAAAAACACGTGGAAAATAAATAATTGTCTCACCTGTGCTTCTGTAAGTGGTACATTATCGACCGGGCAGCGACCAGCATTCCTGTTGTAGAGTGGGAAAAATCATGAAATATAAGTACATTTTTGCTTTTTATGTGATGCAAACTTTATTATTGTGAATTGTATATTTACCTTGTAATTGTTTTTTTTATGAAATATGGTAAACTGAAATTGAAAATAAATTGAAATTGAATTGAAATTGAATTTATATTAAAATCATAGTGCAGATGTTTTTATGTGAAGCAAACTTAATTGTTCTGAATTGTATATTTACCTTGTTTTATTAATTTTGAATGAAATATGGTAAATTGAAATTGAAAATAATTGATATTGAATTGAATAACTGAATTTATATAAAAATTATACTGTATGCTGCACTATGCATATAAGTGCATGTACATGTACTGCTGAGTGAATAAATAGGACTTTTAAATTTGATGTCCTCTAGAAAAGTTCTCTAAAAATGTGCACAGCATTCTCATAAATAATATCATTTAATTTCATGTACAGGTAATTACTCTAGAAAAGCATAGCAGAACGTACCCATACTCAGTGTTTCAATGAATATGGATTTTGGCATGAAAATTTTATTTCCAACAAAATGATGTTTGAAAAAGATAAGAAAAAAATATGAAATATCTAAAAAAAATAAATCACATTATAATGATTCAAGCATAAACTTAATCTTGAATGACACGGTTTGAAATTCCACTGATGGTCTTTTGGAAATTGGGTCATGAACTTTAATAGAATGAGGAAATACCTAGGTTTAAATCAAATAAATTCCAGCTCAAAAGGTTTTTCAACCTAATGAGGATGTACATGTAATTTAATATGTATTTCACATAGCCTACATATATGTGTATATGTAGATGGGCATTCCTGGATTTTTTTACTGTAAAATGAGAAAACCAAGGTCAACAGGAAACAATTGTGATAATTCAACAAAGTACTTCCTATAAAAATACTCTCAACTGTGCGAGTACATGAATTCATAAAACAATGTTGTGGTATATGATACATGTAGACACATTTTAACTTAAGTTTACAGTACATACCTGAACATGTATGCAGCTATTGATATACTGAAGGTACAGTAAAAACCATTTTAAATTTTCTGCGAAAAGGACATTTCCTTTATTTTCTACAAATGATATATAGGAAAGCTGCTCGCACGTGACGTCACTTCTAATACAGTCCGACCTCTCTTATCCGGACATGTTGGGACCAGCACCCATCAGGATAAGGGATTTATCCGGATCTGGGAAAACCAATATCAAATACACGCAACTGCGCTGCCGGTTGCCTCCCAGGCCAACGGCGGTAGCTACACTATTGTAGTGGGTGTTTTACGGAAATGAAATCAATCGATGGCCAAAACTCTTGGATAATTTACCTGCTAAAATTTCTGAGGTACACATTGAGCATACCTCAAAAGAAAGAGAAAACCTTGATGAAATCAAGTTCTACAATTAGATCATCGCGGCGGGTATCGCAGCTTCGCAATGTCAGCCATTGTTACACTGACTGTAGGCTCAAACATGACAGATGGCACTGTCCGTATTGAGGCTCAACGTTAGCTAGCGAGACGTGTTGTTTTCCCGCGAAGCAAAAAGAGAAACGTGATGAAATGTTTGCACTGTGCCCTGATTTGCCTAAGTTCTTTTGGTGATTTGGGTGAGATATTTTCATGAAAAATAATTTTGTTATAGGTTGACTTGGGAAATATATGTGATCAAAGTGAGTTTACGTATAGGATTGAGTTTAGATTGAAATCTCATTTTCTAACGTACTAGATTGAATTTAAAAAAAAAAAAAAATCTCGGCAAGTGTGCGTCTGGATAATAGAGAGATCCGGATAAGGGGAGGCCGGACATGAGAGGTCGGACTATAGTACGTTTTTATGTTTTGATAGATTTTTCACAAACCATTGGCAATGTACTTTATCATTTTTTTCTACTTTTACAATGAACTTTTTTTCAGATTGAGCTTCCCCTTTTAAATAGAGATTTACTTTTACCAACCTGAGACAAGTTCTAATGCATTCTGAGCAGAATCGATGTCCACACTCTGTCTGAACAGGATCCTTCAGACACATTAAACAAATCGGGCATTCATATTTGGGATCTAAAGGCGGTTCAAAATGATAGTCATATCCGCTGGGAAGGGGCGAATCCGCGCCCCTATCTGCGGTCCTTAACACCGGCATGGGATCTGCCGAGGGATGGCACTGGTCGTCGTTCTGGGTGAAGGTCATCCTGACGGGAGCTTGGATCGTCGCCGGTATGTGCCCAAAGTTCCTGTAGTAGGCTTCCGGTATTGGAGGCGGTCCGGACGGCTGGCGGATGTCATGACGAACACCGGTCGGTGAGCTGTAGCCACGTTGAATGGCCCGGAGTTCTTCAAGGTCAGGAGATTGAGGGCGCCTTGTATAGCGTGGATCCAGTCCAGGGTCGCTATTACATGGATACCGTCCACTCATGATGTCATATTCACCCAACCAGGATCACCATTAGTTCCGAACACATGGTCGGATAACACACATACTTGATCATATCATAAAATATCTTGCGAGCTCTATCTCATTTCATGGATAACGTCTTTTCTGCGCATATGACATCCTTTCAACTTTGGCTTGATGGGCATTTTCAAGCAAACCTCCTGGAATTGATGTACATGTACAATAATGAAATGGGCAGTGCTCTCTGTGAAAAAAAATTAAAAACAAAATAAGTCATCAATTTTGACAAAAAATAAATTAAATAAAATAAAAGCAATCATGGCAACGTGATCCTTCAATAGGATATTTTGGCTGTTCTACTATAGGCAGTTTGAACAATCTCAATCTTATCATGATCTCTACAATCAGTTGCCATTTTTCATGTCATAATTGAATTAATGGCAGCTCATTGCTACATGTATGAATAAAACAGGTACATTATGGCAACTAATTTACCATAAAATACAGATATCTGAATATGTTTTTTTTTTAATGAAAAATAAAACTGCAAATTCATCCAATAAAACATTTTTTTTTATTTCATACCATCTACATAGACATCATAACTGTTTTAAAGCACACAAGCTCATATACAATGTAATCTGGTAATCAATTGCAATACGGACATGCACTTGTGGAGGACTTTTAATACAAGATTTAAATAGGCTTTATACACTAGTGAAAGTAACAATACATTGATTAACCCATCGATCAAAGCTATTTGAAAACAAATAAAATGTTAATAATCAAAACAAAAAATCAAACAGAAATTACAAAGGACAAGTTCATAACAATATCAACGTTACCTTGCAACAGTCACAGTAGTTGTGCGGTGTACATTGGATGAGTGACTATTGTCTACAGATGTCTGAAAAGGGCCAAGCTATCCAGGCCTGTCTCTCAATCCCATTCAAGATTCCAAGTTGTTCTGAAAACCAAGTCAGAGATACAGACAGATCTACATGTAGCTGTAGAAATCTACACTCCCATTCACCAGTCTGCCACTTAAAAATAACTGGGCAGAGCCGAATCCAACTAGGCTTTAAAAAAAATGCAAAATAAGCTGACCTGCGAAGCATGCATGACTAGTTCTTATTCTGGAGCCTGGGGAATGAATAATATTGATGAGATCTCTTCCTCTCACTTTAGTGGTCCAGGGTGTTTTACAGCTATTATACAGAATGCATGGTGATTCCAATGAATACACAACAAACAAACTGTTTGTCTGCTATCTTCACGAGTAGAGAGCGAGCGTGGAGATGGGAAAATAAGGGGAAATCCCTTTCCTCACATAATTCAATGCGCATGCGCACCGGCACCCATGCGTGATATGTGCAATGCCAAACCGATGCAAAAATCACATTCAATTTATATTGACCTTAAATTAAAATTCAGATATGTCTTATAAAAACTTAAGAATTTATCCGTAGAATTATTCCTTATAAACAAATCTTAATTGATCATTCAAGTATTCTTCCATTCGTAAATTATATTTCTAACTTTAATTATATATTCATCATAACTTCCTCCTAAAATTCCCCGAAACACTTATCTGCGTACGACCAGCAACACACAAGCAAATCCCGCGGCAGATGCGGGGCATAGCTATAGCGATGTTCGATGGGGCTACAACTTGAGCCCGACAACGAATGGATCCGCCGACAAAGTTGACAAATAAGGTCATTATTCCCCCAAAACAACACCAAACCGTCATCAAAAGAAGAAGTACAGTAAAACTACAGCGTCATGTCATACTTAAAATGCTAATGAAGAAAATAATCACTAGCTTACCTTATAATACGAACGTTCCTCAACAAAAAGGTGAACATCCACGTTTACAATTTGCAGCGCCGTATGATGTTACTTTATTTCGCAACATAATGAACGTAGAGCTACCACGCTATATGGAACGTACACAAGGAGCGCGTGCATAATCGCACGCTGCCACGGCCCTGTGTACCACAGGTCACTGTTTTTTGTAAAAAAAAAAAGTAGAAAGTAGTAGTAAACATTTGGTAATAATATGAATTTTGAATGAGAAAGAGTGATCTTATCTTTTTGTATTTTCCTATTCATGTTTTATTCGAACAAGAAAAGAAAAAAAAATGAGTTCTAAGTTTTTTAGGGGGAGGGGTTGTTTTTATGTCGGCCTATCAAAAAAAAATTAGTTTAGAAAATAGCTGTTATCATCATCATCCTCATTATTATTACTATTATTATTGTTGTTGTTATTATTATTGTCATTATTACTATTATATTGCTACGTATACTTTATAATAGGCATGTGATCATTATTTTAAAGATTATTTCATTATCATCATCATTGTGCATGAATGTTTACCTTAAAAGTGTGGTTTTTACAAGATTTTATTTTACGCATTTTTTAAAGGGCTGGTCCGGGCTGAAAATATTTATATCTTAATACATATATAGAGAAGAATTCACTGAGCAAAATGCCGAAAATTTCATCAAACTCAGATAAAAAAAATAATAAAGTTATTGAAGTTTAAAGTTTAGCTATATTTTGTGAAAACAATTGTCATGAATATTCATTAGGTGGGCTGATGATGTCACATCTCCACTTTCCGTTTTCTTATGTTATTACATAAAATCATAATGTTTTCATTATTTCATACTTGTGTGAATAACGTCTCCCTTATAATTTCTAAATAAGTTGCAGCAATAAATATCCAATGCACTAATCAGTAAATTGTCAATCCAATTTTTCTAGTTCTTGGAGGAGAAAATTTGAATAAACCTAATTTTATATATTAAAATACAAAAGAACAAGTGGGGATGTGGCATCATCAGCCCACCTATGAATATTCATGACGACTGTTTTCACAAAATATTGCTAACCTTTTAAATTCAATAACTTTGTTATTTGTCATCCGACTTTGATGGAATTTTCAGCATTTTGCTCAGTGAATTCTACTCTATTTATCAAGCTGAATACATTCAGCCCGGACCATCCCTTTAATTGTACGAATGCCGGTAGGAATGCCTTCCTTGTTCAATTTTGTATCTTTTAAAGCCTTGAATGTGCAAAATAATTATTTTTCTTTCAATAAAATGATAAAACAGTTCAGTTGATTGGCCCCACTCTTATAACCCCCCCCCCCCATTTTTAATAACCAACAAACTCATGCCACACCTCAAATTAATAATTGAGAAAAACATAAACATAGTGTCATTGTGAGTGACTGACATTTAGTATAGGCCTATACATTGAAAATTCTAAAGAACAAAAAAAATCATCGACAAACTGATGAAGTGCGCTATAAATAGGCCTACTCTGCAGTGGAAAGAAATTAAAAGAGGTGTTACGTAAGTGTGATCACTGTACGTTCGCTTTAGTGAAATATTTTTTTATTATGAAAATATTATACACAGAAATAATGTTCAAATTCAACTTTTTTAACTGTATTTTTCTTATGCCATTGTTATAACCTGTTCCTCCCTTCTCCATGCCCGACATGGAGGAAATGTAATATGCACGTTATAACAATGGCATAAGAAAAATACAATGAAACAAAGATTTTTAAAAATAAAACAAGATGATAGTAAAAAAAAATTGTGATGTATATAAGAGCAATAACTGACAGCGTTGTTCACATGGTCGACTATATATGGGATTCACACTGTTGAAATGCTCAAAGTAAGTGTGAAAGGGGCACGGTTTCACATTTTGATCCACACTGTGAACACACGTCGTACACATTCACTCTTCCCGGTATATAGGGCCGATGGTTTGGCGTCAGAGAGATAACACATATATGATAATATGTGCCTGTTTTCAAAAATTATGTTTAAGTTATATTGAAAATGTTCTTGGATACGCACTTAAAAGAATAAATAATAAATTGCAGTCGTATAATTTCCCTTTTTAGGGAGGGGTTGTGACTGAAAGGCCCGGGGGCCACTTACATTGACGAGTGGATACCATACCATGCGCGACCAAAAAAACACGTAAAAAGGATGTCTTTTTCACGTAGTAGAGTGCCGGGATATAGGGCACGTTACGTACGTAACGTGATAACGGTGTCAAAAGCACAAAAATAATGAAAAAAGGGTATCTATTTAGCTAGGAAAATTACTTGTTTAGGGTCGAATTTGCGGGGATGATAAAACAAAATTAAAATATTTCATAAAGGATGTCCTTTTTGCCCCAACAGTACGTGTTTAGGGTCCGATTTACGCGGGGTGTAGAAGGTGGGGTCGTACTAAACCAAATAAGGTAAAGCCGACGACCAAAGGACCCGTAACAATAAAACATTCCTTTACTTGTTTAGGGGTTCATTTCAGGGAATATTTGCCAAGAGTATCGTTTTGTTTCCAATACTTGTTAAGGGTAGGGTTTCACATGCCAATACTTGTAAAGGGGTGCATTTTCTGAATATAGAAATTACGTGTTTAGGGTGCTTTTCGAGACCCCGTGGTCGCGCATGGTATCCACTCGTGGATGGAAGTGGCCCCCCCCCCCCGGGCTGAAAGGGCAATAATG